>NC_053501.1:6124898-6304898 GCF_905171775.1 Rana temporaria | reverse complement strand
ACTATACCACTAACCCTAATCCCACTCCTCCATGCACTATACCACTAACCCTAATCTCACTCCTCCATGCACTATACCACTAACCCTAACCCTAATCTCACTCCTCCATGCACTATATTCCTAACCCTAACCCTAATCTCACTCCTCCATGCACTATATTCCTACCTCTAACCCTAATCTCACTCCTCCATGCACTATATTCCTACCTCTAACCCTAATCTCACTCCTCCATGCACTATACCACTAACCCTAACCCTAATCTCACTCCTCCATGCACTATATTCCTACCCCTAACCCTAATCTCACTCCTCCATGCACTATACCACTAACCCTAACCCTAATCTGACTCCTCCATGCACTATATTCCTAACCCTAACCCTAATCTCACTCCTCCATGCACTATATTCCTACCTCTAACCCTAATCTCACTCCTCCATGCACTATACCACTAACCCTAACCCTAATCTCACTCCTCCATGCACTATATTCCTACCCCTAACCCTAATCTCACTCCTCCATGCACTATATTCCTACCTCTAACCCTAATCTCACTCCTCCATGCACTATACCACTAACCCTAACCCTAATCTCACTCCTCCATGCACTATATTCCTAACCCTAACCCTAATCTCACTCCTCCATGCACTATACTTCTAAACCTCATACACCGTTATTCCAAAATATCCTACATCACATAGTAATTACATAATTTTAAATTGGATTTACTGTATTTAATAGAAATGAATCAAAATAATGTTTCAACAATGATTTTATTTATGCATATTGCTTCCTGTCATTTCAAAGTATGAAGATAATATTTTCCAGAACAGTACAGTATAATATTATGAAAGTTAGATCATGTTTTCTTGCCAACTGAGTGCACCAGCTGAACTCATGAAGTAGTCTGCAAAAGCGTCTCTAATAGTGAATCCCACCATAGGTCCACGTACATGCAGAAACTCAGCAGGTTCAATATTATGTGACAGTGTATCCTCAAAATTTACTCCATCCCTCTCTCTTACCAAATTATGTAAAATACAAGCAGCCTTGATTACCTTACATGCGTTTTCTATTTTAAGGTTAATTGGTTTTAGAAAGATTTGCCACTTGTTGGCCAGTATACCAAAAGCACATTCTACAAGTCTACGTGCTCTACACAGTCTATAGTTGAAGATCCTCTTTCGATTATCTAAATTTCTCTGAGAAAATGGTTTCATGAGATGTTCATGAATAGCAAAAGCATCGTCTGCTACAAATACATAGGGCATTTTAGGTCCCTCTGTACCTGGCAGTGGTCGATTATCAGGTAAATCCAACTCATTAGAAACAAGCCTTTTCCCAAATGTACTACGTTGAAAGACAGCAGAGTCTGCATTGCTCCCAAATGATCCTATATCAACAAAAATGAATTTATAATCTGCATCAACCACAGCCATTAAAACAACTGAAAAATACTTCTTATAATTATAATACTGGCTACCGCTATGACATGGTTTTATTAGTCTAATATGTTTTCCATCAATAGCCCCTAAACAGTTCGGAAAGTTTGTCTTGTTCCAAAAAGCCTTGGCAATATCTTCCCATTTTTCTTTATTTGGAGTAGGCATAAAAGATCTTCTCAGCTTCCAGATTGCATCACATGTATCCTGCACAATCTTACTTATGGTTGAAATCCCTAGGCGAAATTCGTATTGCAGTGAGGAGTAGGTATTTCCTGTTGCAAGATATCTGAAACAAATATCATTTTATATTTCAGTGAAACTCGTGAAAAAAAGATGGAAGGCCTTAAGAGATAACTTTAAGCGGGAATTATTAAAACAACAGCAGACTAAAAGTGGTTCTGGATCCAAAAAAGGACGAATTTATTGCCACTACTTAGAACTAGAGTTTTTAAAACCAGTGATGGAAGAGAGACAGTAAGTAATAAATAATAAGTAATAAAGTTTATTTTCCTTGAAAATATGATTTTCTTTTAAATTTTTCTAATCACATTTTTTTTATTTTAAGAACTGAAAACAATTTCACCAGTGATAGTGAAGATGAGGTAATTTCGCAAACTCATGGGTCTACTTCACAAGAAAATCACCAATTTGAAGAGGATGTGGATTTGGATGACAGAGAGACTCCATTGCCCCCACGAAAAAACACCATGAGATCAAAAAATAATAAAAAGAGGGACACTCAAGATTTTATAGATGTAGTTAAAAACCTGATCGAAACCAACAAAGCGGAGAATAATGAGATCACATCCTTCACAAAAAGCCTGGCTCCGCACATCACAGAAGTTCGAAAAGATTTACAGTGTGATCTAATGATCGATATATTAAAAATTATTAAAGATTATCAAATAAAAAGTAATTGCGCTCCTGCTGTACACAGCCATCCCATGCCGAACCAAAGCCAGCCATTTAGGCCGAGTAACCAATGGGAGGGTTCTGGCTTTAGACCAATCGCAAATCCCCAATTCAACAACAGATATTCGGCCCCTTATGATATGCCCCATACTTATCATATGGAACATCATAATACTCCTCCTCTCCCTCCTCCTCCTCCTCCCACTACTCCTCAGGCAGGCAGCAGTAGGGAGGATATTAACTCACGCCCCTATTACCACGACCTTGGTTAGGTTAAAATTTTTGTTGGATTTGTTATTGAAATATTTTGTTTACAATATTGATAAATATTGCCCGGTCTTTCTATGTTAATGGTTCATGCGAGATATTCTCCAAGTTAACAGTTTAGTTCATAAAAGATAGTTGAAAAGTGTAATGTTCATTATTAAAGAATTATATGAGAAACGTTTTCTAAATAATATATTGTATTATAAAATTCCATTCCAAAAAAGTTGTATATTTGTTATTTAAAATAAAATTATATACATTGATTTTGCCAGAGAAAGCTTTGTTCTATTTTTATGTTGCGTGAATGATATAATGATTGTAAAGGAAAACCCATACCTCAGTGTTATAAGTAGACGTTCACATGGTGTTATAGCTTCTCTACAGTTTGTATCATCTCTCAACAACGCAGGTCTTAGCAGATATAGAAGATAGTCAAACCTTTGGAAAAAAATTACTATTTTTGTTATAAAAAACACAAAATTGGTTTATTAGAGTATAAAAAATAGGAGTGAGATTAGGGTTAGTAGTATAGTGCATGGAGGAGTGAGATTAGGGTTAGGGTTAGTGGTATAGTGCATGGAGTAGGATTAGGGTTAGTGGTATAGTGCATGGAGGAGTGAGATTAGGGTTAGGGTTAGTGGTATAGTGCATGGAGGAGTGAGATTAGGGTTAGGGTTAGTGGTATAGTGCATGGAGTAGGATTAGGGTTAGTGGTATAGTGCATGGAGGAGTGAGATTAGGGTTAGGGTTAGTGGTATAGTGCATGGAGGAGTGAGATTAGGGTTAGGGTTAGTGGTATAGTGCATGGAGTAGGATTAGGGTTAGTGGTATAGTGCATGGAGGAGTGAGATTAGGGTTAGGGTTAGTGGTATAGTGCATGGAGGAGTGAGATTAGGGTTAGGGTTAGTGGTATAGTGCATGGAGTAGGATTAGGGTTAGTGGTATAGTGCATGGAGGAGTGAGATTAGGGTTAGGGTTAGTGGTATAGTGCATGGAGGAGTGAGATTAGGGTTAGGGTTAGTGGTATAGTGCATGGAGTAGGATTAGGGTTAGTGGTATAGTGCATGGAGGAGTGAGATTAGGGTTAGGGGTAGGAATATAGTGCATGGAGGAGTGAGATTAGGGTTAGGGTTAGTGGTATAGTGCATGGAGGAGTGAGATTAGGGTTAGGGGTAGGAATATAGTGCATGGAGGAGTGAGATTAGGGTTAGGGTTAGTGGTATAGTGCATGGAGGAGTGAGATTAGGGTTAGGGTTAGTGGTATAGTGCATGGAGGAGTGAGATTAGGGTTAGGGTTAGTGGTATAGTGCATGGAGGAGTGAGATTAGGGTTAGGGGTAGGAATATAGTGCATGGAGGAGTGAGATTAGGGTTAGGGTTAGTGGTATAGTGCATGGAGGAGTGAGATTAGGGTTAGGGGTAGGAATATAGTGCATGGAGGAGTGAGATTAGGGTTAGGGTTAGTGGTATAGTGCATGGAGGAGTGAGATTAGGGTTAGGGTTAGTGGTATAGTGCATGGAGGAGTGAGATTAGGGTTAGGGGTAGGAATATAGTGCATGGAGGAGTGGGATTAGGGTTAGTGGTATAGTGCATGGAGGAGTGGGATTAGGGTTAGTGGTATAGTGCATGGAGGAGTGGGATTAGGGTTAGTGGTATAGTGCATGGAGTAGTGGGATTAGGGTTAGTGGTATAGTGCATGGAGGAGTGAGATTAGGGTTAGGGGTAGGAGTATAGTGCATGGAGGAGTGAGATTAGGGTTAGGGTTAGTGGTGTAGTGCATGGAGGAGTGGAATACATTAGGGTAATGTTTAGCTGTATTGGGCATGGAGAAGTGGGATTAGCATGCTTTGAGGGGTAAGATTAGGAAATGTAATGGGCAATGAGATTTGTTGGGTTTAGAACTTTTAGTCATGGAGGAGTGGAGTAGATGTATCATGCATGGACGGGTAGGACTAGGAGGGGTGGGGGACTGCCGGGACTGTCATTTGGAGTGTCAATATAAAACTAGGAAATACTTACGTCGCAATGGTCATTCGTGTGTAATTTCGAAATTTCTCAGGGTGCTCTCTCAGGTCATGATAGAGTAGTGAAAATTGACCTCTATCTGAGTGCAATTGATAGATGGGATGAACCCAAAAGCGACGTTGGGACCTCTGTTGTTTAAGACAATGTTCCCAAGCATGTAGTACAAATAACAACAGCAGCTCATGAAACTCCATCTTCTCCAAGGTCCTTCTTCCTTGACGATAAACCAGGAAGTAAACAGGATGTGATGTAATGGGGTATGTCTATTAGCTGACGCTAACGCGGTAAAAACGCGGTAAAAACGCTATTAAAACGCATGGGCGTTAGCGCTAATATTAGCGCAAACGCGGTAAAAACGCGGTAAAAACGCGGTAAAATCGCGGTAAAAAACCATAGCGTTTTACCGCGTTTTCTCAACGCCTCAGTGTGAAACCAGCCTAAGTCTTTATTATTATCTCTTTGGAATTCGGATTGGAAATTCGCCATTAGAATACTTGGACACACATTACATTCCGATTCCCCCCCCCCCCCCACGTTCCAGTCCCTGGAAAAGAACTAGAAGCAATCAAAATTCCTCATTGAATTGGATGGATTACATTAACCACTTCAATACCGGGCACTTTCACCCCCTTCCTGCCCAGGCCAATTTTCAGCTTTCAGCGCTGTCACACTTTGAATGACAATTGCGCGATCATGCGACACCCAAATGATATTTTTATCATTTTTTTTTTCACACAAATAGGGCATTTCGGTGGTATTTCATCACCGCTGTTAGTTATTCTTTTTTGCAAAACAAACAAAGAATGTTTTGGAAAAAAAAAAACATGTTTTTCCTAATTTCTGTTATACAATCTTGCAAATAAATACCCGTATATACTCGAATATAAGCCGAGGTATCTAATTTTACCACCAAAAAAATGGGAAAACGTATAAGCCTAGGGTGAGAATGCAGCAGCTACTGTAAGCGGAAAAGAGGGCCAACAATGCCCATTTGCCCGCCTCACTGTGCCCATTTGTACGCCTCACTGTGCCCATTTGCACGCCTCACTGTGCCCAACCTCACTATGCCCATTGCAACCTCACTGTGCCTATCCTCACTGTGCCCATTGCAACCTCACTGTGCCCATTACCTCACTGTGCCCATTACAACTTCACTGTGCACATTGGAACCTCACTCTGCCCGTTGCAACCTCACTGTGCCCGTTGCAACCTCACTGTGCCCATTGCAACCTCACTGTGCCCATTGCAACTTCACTGTGCCCATTACAACCTCACTGTATCCATTACAACCTCACTGTTCCCATTGCAACCTCACTGTGCCCATTACCTCACTGTGCCCATTACTGTGCCCATTGCAACCTCACTGTGCCCACCCTCACTGTGCCCATTACAACATCACTGTGCCCATTACCTCACTGTGCCCACTACCTCACTGTGCCCACTACCTCACTGTGCCCATTGCAACCTCACTGTGCCCATCCTCACTGTGCCCATTGCAACCTCACTTTGCCCATTACCTCACTGTGCCCATTACCTCCTCACTGTGCCCATCCTCACTGTGCCCATTATAACCTCACTGTGCCCATTACCTCGCTGTGCCCATTACCTCACTGTGCCCATTGCAACCTCACTGTGCCCATCCTCACTGTGCCCATTATTACCTCACCGTGCCCATTACAACCTCACTGTGCCCATTGTAGTGTACCTGAAATTCTTACCAGGCTGCGCTGCGGGCGTCCATTTTTAAAAACTTGCGGCTTCCTCCTGGTCCCATCCCGTTCTGTGATAGGTGTTTGACACTGTGTTCAGTGTTCCGCCTATCACAGACGTCCCTTCATCCTTGAACAAGAGAAGATGCGTGATTGGTGGAACGCTGAACACAGTGTCAAATGCCTATCACGAAACGGACCGGGACCAGGAGGAAGCCACGAGTTAAAAAAAAAAATGGACGCCCAAGGTACACTGACTCGAGTATAAGCCGAGGGGGGTATTTTCATCCCTAAAAAAAGGGCTGAAAAACTCGGCTTATACTCGAGTATATTGTACAGCCACACCCCATGTTTTAACCACTTAAGCCCCGGACCAAAATGCAGGTAAAAGATCAGGCCCCTTTTCGCGATTCGGCACTGTGTCGCTTCAACTGACAATTGCGCGGTCGTGCGACGTGGCTCCCAAACAAAATTGGCGTCCTTTTTTCCCCCACAAATAGAGCTTTCTTTTGGTGGTATTTGATCGCCTCTGCGGTTTTTATTTTTTGCGCTATAAACAAAAATAGAGCGACAATTTTGAAAAAAATGCACTATTTTTTACTTTTTGCTATAATAAATATCCCCCAAAAATATATAAAAAAATTGTTTTTTTCCTCAGTTTAGGCCGATACGTATTCTTCTACATATTTTTGGTAAAAAAAAATCGCAATAAGCGTTTATCGGTTGGTTTGCGCAAAATTTATAGTGTTTACAAAATAGGAGATAGTTTTTTTTTTTTTTTTTTTTTTACTACTAATGGTGGCGATCAGCGATTTTTTTCGTGACTGCGACATTATAACGGACACTTCGGACACTTTTGACACTATTTTGGGACCATTGTCATTTCTACAGCGATCAGTGCTATAAAAATGCACTGATTACTGTGTGAATGACACGGGCAGGGAAGCGGTTAACCAGTTGGGGGCGAGGAAGGGGTTAAGTGTGTCCCTAGGGTTTCTGCTAAAAAAAATATATAATTTTTGGGTATTATAAATCATTTTCTGGCAAAAAATATTGATGTAAACATGTAAACAGAAAGTGCCAGAAAAGGCCAGGGCAGCAAGTGGTTAAAAACCCCTAAACGCAAAAATTGATATACGAAAAGTCCTCTGCTCTGAGGAAACTCTGGCGCTGGGAAAGTATCCATAACCTAATCTGCAGAGTATATATAGATGAGCCCACACACAGTTCAAGGTCCAAAAAAAAATGTATTTATCCATGCAAAGGCATACAGCTAAAAGCCTGTCTCAGCCGACGCGTTTCAACCGTAATAAAAGCGAGCATTAGGGTTGAAACACATTAGCGGATGCAGACTTTTAGCTGAACGCCTTTGTACGGATAGATAAAACTTTTTGTAACTTTGGACTGCGTCTATATATAATCCACAACGCAAAAGACCCTTACCATCTAAAGGATATTTGCAAATGTTCTACAGGCAAATGATAGGAAACCACGACCAATCACCTACAAGGATATCAGTTGCATGAAGCAATCACAAAATTGATGTTCCTATTGTTTCCATTACTTACAGTCATTCGGAGTAATGCAGAGTGATGATGATATACTAAGTGCTTGAGACTTTAATGTACTGCAATACGCTCAGCGTGAATTCTGATTGGCTGTGAGAGTTTTTTTTTAGCACTTTGCAGTTTTGTTCTTTACCTTATTGAATTAGTTTGCCGATCGCCTCTTTTCCTCTTATACAGAACCTGTGAGGCTATTGTGTACAGGAATATTCAAGTGAATGTTAGATGCTTCCTTCATGTGATACCAAAATTATACAAAGTACGAAGAATTTTCATAGCCGTCCCAAATCTAGAAGACCTTAAAATCTCGATTTGGGACTGCGATGAAAATTCTTTGTACTGTGCAGTGCTTTTTTTCTCAGACAATAGGTGCAGGAACTCCCCCTTTCCGGGTCACCCCTTTTCTCCGCCCCCTACCCACCTCCCAGTACTGCCCCTTTTAGACAATATTAGGCAGATTCAGAGAGAGTTACGCTGGCGTATCAGTACATACGGCGTCGTAACTCTGAACCTGCGCCGTCGTAAATTTAAGCGTATGCTCAAACTGACATACGCTTAAATGTTGCTAAGATACGACCGGCGTAAGTCTCCTACGCCATCGTATCTTAAGAGAGAGAGAGAGAGAGAGAGACTTGTAAAGCGCAACACATGCGAACTGAATCGCCTCTGGGCGCTGTATCCATTCCATGGGTAAGGAACCCCTTGACCTCAGAAGAGATGGGTTTTAATCTTTCTCCTGAAGGCCAAGTGGTCCGACTCCAGTCGGATGGTGGTTGGTAGCGCATTCCACAGGCGAGGTCCCTGGACTGCAAATCTTCGATCTCCTTTGGACTTGTATCTGGCCTTGGGTATCTGGAGGAGGTTTTGATTGGTGGATCGCAGAATGCGATTGGGGTTATGGGCTTTTATTTTTTCGCATAGATATTGGGGGGCGTTGCCTTGAATACACTTATGTATTAGGCAGAGCGCCTTGAAGGAGATTCTGTCTTTTACTGGCAACCAATGAAGGGATCTCAATGAAGGTGAGATTGATTCCCATGTTTTTTCCCAGTCACTAGTCGAGCGGCCGTATTTTGAACGACTTGCAGACGCGTGATTTGGTATTTGGGGAGTCCGAGATAGAGGGCATTTGCGTAGTCGAGTCTGGAATTGATGATTGTTCCCACCACGACTGCAATGTCCTCTTTCGGGATAAAGGGCGTGAGTCTGCGTAGTAGGCGCAGCAGATGGTGGGATCCGCTGACTACTGACCCTATTTGTGCATCCATTGTCATGTAGGTATCGAAAATGACTCCGAGACTTTTGACTTTGGTGCTAGGGGTGATAGTTTTACCCAGAATAACCCAGAATAACTGTATATTTTCGCTGGCCGCTAGGGGCGTGTACGCTGATTTACGCCTAGAATATGTAAATCAGCGAGATACGCCTATTCACGAATGTACGCCCGGCCGTCGCCGTTTACATAAGCCGTTTTTAGGCCTAAATATATTCCACCAAAAAGATGGCGCAGCCAATGTTAAGTATGGACGTCGGACCCGCGTCGAATTTTCTAATTTTTGCGTCGTTTGCGTAAGTCGTCCGTGAATGGAGCTGGGCTTAATTTACGTTCACGTCAAAACCAATAAGTCTTTGCGGCGTAATTTGGAGCAATGCGCACTGGGAAATGTCCACGGACGGCGCATGCGCCGTTCGTAAAAAACGTCAATCACGTCGGGTCATGATTCATTAGCATAAAACACGCCCACCTCTTCACAATTTGAATTAGGAGGGCTTAGGCCGGCATATTAACGCTACACCGCCGTAACTTAAGACGCAAGTGCTTTGTGAATACAGCACTTGCCTCTCTAACTTACGGCGGCGTAGCGTATATGCTACGCCTGCCTAACGTTAGGCTCTCCTACCTGAATCTAGCTATTAAGAACCAAGGCCCAGATTCTCAAAGGGCTTACGACGGTGCAACGCCATTTGCGCCGTCGTAAGTCCTAATCTGGGCCGGCGTATCTATGCGACTGATTCTTAGAATCAGTTACGCATAGATACCCATTAGATCTGACAGGTGTAAGGCTCTTACGCTGTCAGATCTTAAATGCAATTTTTTTTCCCGCCGCTAGGTGTCGCCTCGTTGTTTTCCCCGTCGTCTATGCAAATTAGCTATTTACGCGAGATTCCCGAACAATCACGAACAGCAATGCAGAGCGGCAGAGTGCTCTTCCTGATGATGCAATGCTAATTATGAAACGCGTAGAGGCTTCTGGGTAGCACGTTGGGCGAAATTACGTCACGCGTCACCTCCTGTCGCTGAGCCGCACAGAGACGGAGGCGTGGGTCAGTATGCTATGCATACTAGCTCATTATACCTCTGTCTTGCAGGGTGTATTTATTTTTTATTTTTTGGGGGAGGGATGTTTTAGGCGAGGCCGCGGCTTCGGCCTAGTCCGCAGAGCGCCGGTCCTATGGAACAAAGAAAAAAAAAAACAGTGGCTGCCGCGCTGCTCTCTTACCGGCGTCAGCGGGGATGGAGCAGTAATCGCATTCCAAAATGACAGTGACGAGCAGTACGAGGACTGGGCCATGTCCACCATCCCAGCCAAGACCCCACTCGCCAGGATGCTATTTCTGGTCGCCCTGGCGACCGAGATTTGTCGAGCCCTGGCCTAATGTATGATCCTGCTGGACCATTTATCAAACCCCTCCCCCCATTCTGGATATTATGGCGCTTGACTAATCATTGGCTCTCATACTGCACCTGTTATTGTTCATGTGTCATTAGAATATCACATTCGGGCTGGGGCATGGGTTACCTTCATATTTCTCTGTTACTCTAATCGTTTTCTTTTTTTTCCCCCTAGCTCTTTTGCATTCTCTCTTTATCTGTACACTTAGGCATTCTTGATGCGCAACGTTTTCCTATTGTTCATTTACAGAATGTTAACAGCGCCCAAAGCTGATATATTATGCAATTGCGAATTTAAACACCACTCAGCATCCGCTGTCTTATGTCATTGTAATCTTTCCGTCTTGCTGTACAGATGTAACTCTTTCAAAACTTTTAATGAATAAATAAATAAATAAATAAATTAAAAATGAATAAGGTCGCGTTTTAGCGAATAAAGTCTGTTTTTTTTTGGGTTACGTTAGGAATGTCAGAATAGCTTTCAGGCTCCCGGCTAACAATCGCGACTGGTCTTCTGTACTCAGTGTTAATGAATAGAAAGTTTTCTCCAGGAAAACAAACTTATTTATTTTTTGCTACCTTGGAAACTGTAAGACAAAATGCTTAATGAGTTCTTCTGCATTTCCAAATAGTGGCCAATGGAGGGCATTCAGTAGTTTCCAGAAAACCGTCCAAAATACACAGCTCTATTTGAGAAAGTAAAGAAATAAAAGTCGAGAATTAAAGCAGTCATTGAGGTTATCGTGTTTTGTTATGCTAAATCAAACCGTGTTTTCTTACCGCTAATGGTATTCAAATCTGCCATTTAGCATTCGACAAATGTCCAGGATTTACCTTCTCGCAGCATGTTCTTCTTGGTTTCATTCATTGGATACATCTCATTTGCTGTACCAAATCAAAGCCTACCAGTGGCGGCTGGTGCTAAAGATTTTTTGGGGGGGGCGCAAACAAACAAAAAATAAAAAATAAACATTAATTCCAACCTCACTGTGCCCATCAATTGTCGCCACTGTGCCATCAAACGCAGCCACTGTGCCATCAATTCCTGCCACTGTGCCATCAATTCCTGCCACTGTGTCATCAATTGTCGCCACTGTGCCATCAATCGTCGCCACTGTTCCATCAAACGCAGCCACTGTGCCATCAAACGCAGCCACTGTGCCATCAAATGCAGCCACTGTGCCATCAATTGTCACCGCTGTGCCATCAAACGCAGCCACTGTGCCATCAATTGTCACCGCTGTGCCATCAATTGTTGCCGATGTGCCATCAATTGTCGCCACTGTGCCATCAATTGTCGCCACTGTGCCATCAAACGCAGCCACTGTGCCATCAATCGCAGCCACTGTGCCATCAATTCCTGCCACTGTGCCATCAATTCCTGCCACTGTGTCATCAATTGTCGCCACTGTGCCATCAATCGTCGCCACTGTTCCATCAAACGCAGCCACTGTGCCATCAAACGCAGCCACTGTGCCATCAAATGCAGCCACTGTGCCATCAATTGTCACCGCTGTGCCATCAAACGCAGCCACTGTGCCATCAATTTTCGCCGATGTGCCATCAATTGTCGCCACTGTGCCATCAATTGTCGCCACTGTGCCATCAAACGCAGCCACTGTGCCATCAATCGCAGCCACTGTGCCATCAATTCCTGCCACTGTGCCATCAATTCCTGCCACTGTGTCATCAATTGTCGCCACTGTGCCATCAATCGACGCCACTGTTCCATCAAACGCAGCCACTGTGCCATCAAACGCAGCCACTGTGCCATCAAATGCAGCCACTGTGCCATCAATTGTCACCGCTGTGCCATCAAACGCAGCCACTGTGCCATCAATTGTCGCCGCTGTGCCATCAATTGTCGCCGATGTGCCATCAATTGTCGCCACTGTGCCATCAAACGCAGCCACTGTGCCATCAAACGCAGCCACTGTGCCAAACGCAGCCACTGTGCCATCAATTGTCACCACTGTGCCATCAATTGTCGTCACTGTGCCATCAATTGTCGCCACTGTGCCCATCATCATTGACGCCAGTTTGCCCCATTGAAATGCCACCAGTTTGTCCCGTAAAATGCCACCAGTTTGCCCCATAAAATGCTGCCA
This sequence comes from Rana temporaria, assembly GCF_905171775.1. NCBI lineage: Eukaryota > Metazoa > Chordata > Amphibia > Anura > Ranidae > Rana > Rana temporaria. Next base: position 6,292,196 of record NC_053501.1, on the reverse strand, counting down.
GTTTGCCCCCTGTAAAATGCCGCCAGATTGCCCCAAAATACCGCCAGTTTGCCCCCCCGCCCAGCATTTACCTTTCTCGGGTCAGCCATCCTCCTCCACGATCCCTCGATGTCTTCTCCCATCCTCGATGTCGCTTTAGTCAATAAGGTGACCGGTAACCAGACCCGGTGAACCTGATTGGCTGAGACGTGTGTCAGTGTTAATCAGGTTAACACTTTTGGAAGACGATTAGGGCAAAGCATGAATCTATGTATTGTTGAGTGAGTGGGTGGAGGAGAGAGGGGGCGGCGCTCCTGCGCCCACTATGGACGCACCGCCACTGAAGCCTACAAACACCCACAATATCAAAAGAATGTCAGAGTCAACAGTATAGCCAAAGTCAACTATCACTTGGGTCATGGTCCAGCTAGTATTAGTTGGTCACATTTAACTGGACTGGTACTGGTATATATATATATATATATTTTTTTATTATCAAAGGGCCCAGAGGTTTATTTTTAAAATTTTTATTAAAGGGCCCAGAGCTCCCAGGGGCCCGGATGGCAACCCCCCCTTTCTTTGTAATTTATTTTATATATATATATCATTTTTTTTTTTTTTTTTTTTTAAACCCCCCCCCCCTGCTTCTCAATTTTCTCTATCAGTGGCGGCAACCCCCTTTCTCAATTTCAGGCGGGGCAGCACCCTCCCCCCGGTTCTCTGCTCCAGGGGGCCCATGCCTGAAACTGTGTAAGGGGCCCCATAATTCCTGATGGCGGCCCTGTTCATCGGGCGCAACTCACTTGCTATACCAAAGCATTGGTCCACAAACCCCAAAAATCTTAAAATAAAATTTCGCTATAGCCAAAGTCAACCATAAAAAAACAACTGTGAAGGTTCTAATTTATCAAGGTCATGATATAGCTAGCAGTAGTCAGTCTCATTCAACAGGACTGGTAGTATAAGGTTGAAAACATTTCTCGGCTTATCCAAGCCACTTCTTCTGTTTCAAGATATACAATTTCTGTTTAATGGAGACAAAAAAAAAATGAAGCTGAAGAATTAAAGCGAATATTGAGATTATCGTGTTTTTTAATGCAAAAGAAAATCACTCCTTCTTACCACTACAGCCAATGGTATTCTAATCTGCCATTTAGCATTCCTCACATATCCAGGATTTCCCACCCTTGCAGCATGTTCTTCTTGGTTTCATTCATAGGATACAACTCATGTGCTGTACCAAATCAAAGGCTTACAAACACCCACAATATCAATAGAAAGTCAGAGTCAACAGTATAGCCAAAGTCAACTACCATCCAGGTCATGGTCTAGCCCAGGGGTCTCCAAACTGCGGCCCGAGGGCCAGATGTGGCCCTTTACTAGCCTTTATGCGGCCCTTGGGGCACTATACCTCCAACTGATATGAGGCACTATTCCTTCCACTGACACCAACAAGGGGGCACTATTTATTCTATTGCTATCAATGATGGGATACTATTCCTCCTACTACTAGGGGCCCTACTCCTCCTCCTACTGACCACCAACCCGGAGGACACATTTATTCTCACCGGTGCTGGGCCCGGGACATTTTCTGCCACCGCTGGCCACAATCCGGTCCTCCTAAGGTCTGAAGGACAATAAAGTGGCCCTTTGTTTGAAAAGTTTGGAGACCCCTGGACTAGCCAGTAATAGTTGGTCACTCTCATACTGGACTTGTACTGTAATGTTGAAGATTTCCATCCGTAGAGTACATTCTTTTCCGTGATGGGTATTTTACTAAAGCGCTGATATGAATATTAAATTATGATATTATTAAAAGATGAATAAATGATAAAAGCTGCACCCATTAGAAAAGTGTTCTGACACCGTGATGAAAATATAGAAGATATGCAATAGTGCGCTCTAATCAACCTCTTAATAAACACAGTGAAATATAAATATATGTGAAATAATAAATTATGCAAATGAATACAATACACCATAAAACACCAGTGTGGTCCTGCCGTGATTGTGGGCAATCGCGGGTGACCGGCAGACATCGCGGCCGCTGGGCACACGCACCGGGTCCCGAGCAATGCGGCGCCCCCTAGCCGCCCGAAAATGCAAGGACGTCATATGACGCCCACTCTGAAGGAGGAAGGGTTCCCGCCGACGTCATTTTACAATGACTCGGTAGGGAACGTGTTAAACGATTGTTAAATTCAAATTCTAATAGTGCCCCCTAGCTGCCCGGGAAAGCAAGGACGTCATATGACGTCCACTCTGAGGGAGGGAGGGTTCCCGCCGATGTCATTTTACAATGACTCGGTATGGAACGTGTTAAACGATTGTTAAATTCTAATAGTGCCCCCTAGCTGCCCGAGAATGCAAGGACATCATATGACGTCCACTCTGAGGGAGGGAGGGTTCCCGCCCACGTCATTTTACAATTACTCGGTAGGGAACGTGTTAAACAATTGTTAAATTCAAATTCTAATAGTGCCCCCTAGCTGCCCGAGAATGCAAGGACGCCATATGACGTCCACTCTGAGGGAGGGAGGGTTCCCGTCGACGTCATTATACAATGACTCGGTAGGGAACGTGTTAAACGATTGTTAAATTCTAATAGTGCCCCCTAGCTGCCCCGGAATGCAAGGACGTCATATGACGTCCACTCTGAAGGAGGAAGGGTTCCCGCCGACGTCATTTTTCAATGACTCGCTAGGGAAGGTGTTAGATACATCTCATGTGCTGTACCAAATCAATGGCCTACAAACACCCAAAATATCAAAAGATGCTGATGGTCAATGGTATTGCCAAGACAGGGAGGCGCAGGAGAAATCACCGCTACAGGTGAGCTAAGGAGATCCCACAGCAAGTGACCTCACAGGTGCTGGCCCAACTCGCCAGCGTGACAAACAAGGAAACTTGGAATAGGCAGCCGCACACCGCGATGGAATACAAATAAAAACGTCTTCTTTTGTAATGCAGACAGACGCAGTCACAGGGATGAACGGGAAGGTTAGCATGTTTCGCACGTCTTGTGCTTAGTCATAGCCGTATAGCCAAAGTCAACGATTATCCAGGTCATGGTCTAGTGGGTATAAGTTGGTCGCGCTCAACTGGACTTGTACTGTAACGTTGAAGATGTTTCATAGCTTATCCAGGGCACTTCTTCAATTTCAAGATATACAGCTCTATTTAAGGGAGAGTAAAAAAATAAAATAAAGCTAAAGAAATAAAGCTAAAGAAATAATGCAACTATTGATGTTATCGTGTTTGGTATTCTAAGCTGACATTTAGCACTCCTGAAGCCGCGTACACACGATCATTTTCCGGCTTGTAAAAAAACAAAGTTTTTCAGACTCTAGAAAAAACGACATTTTTTTCCAACCCGATCATTAAAACTGCGTTGCCTGCACACGATCGTTAAAAAAAAAAATGCTCTAGCAAAGCGCGGTGACGTACAACACGTACGGCTGCACTATAAAGGGGAAGTTCCATGCGGATGGCGCCACCCTTTGGGCTGCTTTTGCCGATTCCGTGTTAGTAAAAGACGATTCACGCTTTTCAGTCTGTTACAGCGCGATGAATGTGCTTACTCCATTACGAACGCTCCTGTCTCATGAATTGCTTCTGAGTATGCGCTGGTGAGGCTGCATTTGACAGGCACTGGTGAGGCTGCATTTGATGGGCGCTGGTGGGGCTGCATTGATGGGCACTGGTGAGGCTGCATTGATGGGCACTGGTGAGGCTGCATTGATGGGCATTGGTAGGCTGCATTGATGGGTGCTGGTGAGGCTGCATTTGATGGGCGCTGGTGGGGCTGCATTTGATGGGCGCTGGTGGGGCTGCATTTGATGGGCGCTGGTGGGGCTGCATTTGATGGGCGCTGGTGGGGCTGCATTTGATGGACTCTTCATTAAAAAGGTGGGGTATACATGGGCAGGACGGAGGGGGTGGAGTCAGGGGTGGAGCCAAGGGGGGGGCACCAAAATTTGGTTTCGCCTAGAGTGTCAAAAATCCCTGCATCAGCCCCTGGTAGGGTCTTTCACTTTATTTATCGGTCGGGGGCACAATCCAAAGTTTTTTCATTTCATGATGAGACACTGAGCACGGTTTCATTTAACCACTTGAGACCCGCGCTATAGACAAAAGACGTCAACAGCGCGGCTCTCAGTTGCCAAGTGGACGTCTTTGGACGTCATTTAAAGTGCATTACCCGCGCGCTGCCCTGGGGGGCGCGCAGTGGGTAAACACTGTCCCGGCACATCGCTGAAGAGTCGATGCGTGTACCTGGCGGCCGCGATGTCCGCCGGGTACACGCAATCGTCGGGAACACAGCAGGGACGTGGAGCTCTGTGTGTAATGATGGGGTGTAAACACAGAGCTCCATGTGCTGTCAGAGGAGAGGAGACCGATCTGTGTCTCTTGTACATAGGGACACAGCATCGGTCACCTCCCCCAGTCAGTCCCCTCCCCCCACACAGTTAGAACACACCCAGGATACACATTTAACCCCTTCCTCACCCCCTAGTGTTAACCCCTTCCCTGCCAGTCACATTTATACAGTAATTAGTGCATTTTTATAGCACTGATCGCTGTATAAATGTGAATGGTCTCAAATTTGTTTCAAAAGTGTCCGATACGTCCGCCGCAATATCGCAGTCCCAATAAAAATCGCAGATCGCCGCCATTACTAGTAAAAAAAAAAAAAAAACATAATTCTGTTCCCCATTTTGTAGGCGCTATAACTTTTGCGCAAACCAGTCGCTTATTGCGTGAGTGGTGGTCTGGGTGGCCTTTATGCGGCCATTATTCCGGCATTGCCCCCATTTATCTGTCAGTTGGGCGGCATGGATCTTTCATGTGTCCAAAATAACACCAGATATCATCGCCATTGGCTGCGTGACAAAGGTTAGGAGGATCGTGTCCCATCAACCGACCGTTCATCAGCAGCGAGCCGAGCCGCGGCGCTGGCAAACCTTGTGGGTCTCAAATGTTTGTGTTCTACTCATAGAAAATCTGCAGTTATTTTTTATACAGATATATTCACGTGAGAATGACATCAACTCACCGCATATAATCCGTTCAATGTGTGTGAGGATTTTATCATTTCTTTATTCTTTCTACTGACTGTCATTGTAAAGATACAGAAGATCTCTACCGGAAGATTCGCTCTTTATATGTAAAAATGCTACTGATCTGGTTTACAATGTGTAGCCTAGAGGGGGCATGGGGCTCTCTGGCAGTTATGGTGTGACGATAGATAGATAGATAGATAGATAGATAGATAGATAGATAGATAGATAGATAGATAGATAGAGAAAGATAGGTAGATAGATAGAAAGACAGACAGACATATAGATAGATAGATAGATAGATAGATAGATAGATAGATAGATAGATAGATAGATAGATAGACAGAGAGAGAGAGGTAGATAGATAGATGGACAGACATACAGATAGATAGAGAGATAGATAGAGAGAGAGAGAGAGAGAGAGAGAGAGAGAGAGAGAGAGAGAGAGATAGGTATATAGATAGACAGATAGACAAAGAGATAGATAGATAGATAGATAGATAGATAGATAGATAGATAGATAGATAGATAGATAGATATACAGCAGATAGATAGACGGACATACATACAGAGAGAGAGATAGATAGATAGATAGATAGATAGATAGATAGATAGATAGATAGATAGATAGACAGAAATATAGAAAGATAGACAGACAGAGAGAGATAGATAGATAGATAGATAGATAGATAGATAGATAGAAAGACAGACATATAGATAGACAGAGAGAGAGAGAGAGATAGGTATATAGATAGAGAGGGGGAATAGAGAGAGACACACAGATAGACAGACAGAGAGAGAGAGATGGGTACAGTAGATATAGATAGACAGACAAAGATAGATAGATAGATAGATAGATAGATAGATAGACAGACATCCAGACAGAGAGAGATACATAGATATATATAGATAGATAGATAGATAGATAGATAGATAGATAGATAGATAGACAGACAGAGAGAAAGAGAGAGATACAGTAGATAGATAGACAGACAGACAGATAGATAGATAGATAGATAGATAGATAGATAGATAGATAGATAGAGATAGAAAGATAGATAGAGATAGAAAGATAGAGAGAGAGAGATAGGTATATAGATAGACAGACAGAGAGATAGATAGATCCAGTAGATAGATAGATAGATAGATAGATAGATAGATAGATAGATAGATAGAGAAAGAGAAAGATACAGTAGATAGATAAACAGACAGACATACAAAGAGAGAGGTAGATAGATAGATAGATAGATAGATAGATAGATAGATAGATAGATAGATAGATAGATACTGTAGATAAAAAACAGCACTGTAAATGTAAATGGATTTTTTGTCAGTAGAATATTCTGAGATACCCGGAAAGGTGATATAGAACATTTTCTGCCATAGATTTTCTCTCTGTAGTCACACATGAGACTGGTCAGGTGGCAGCTGGGCTCGGGGGTTCGGGGCTCGGTGTTCGGGGCTCGGTGTTCGGGGTTCGGTGTTCGGAGCTCGGTGTTCAGGACTCGGTGTTCGGGGCTCGGTGTTCGGGGCTCGGTGTTCAGGACTCGGTGTTCGGGGCTCGGTGTTCGGGGCTCGGTGTTCAGGACTCGGTGTTCGGGGCTCGGTGTTCGGGGCTCGGTGTTCGGGGCTCGGTGTTCGGGGCTCGGTGTTCGGGGCTCGGTGTTCGGGGCCCGGTGTTCGGGGCTTGGTGTTCGGGGCTCGGTGTTCGGGGCCCGGTGTTCGGGGCCCGGTGTTCGGGGCTCTGTGTTCGGGGCCCGGTGTTCGGGGCCCGGTGTTTGGGGCCCGGTGTTCGGGGCTCTGTGTTCGGGGCCCGGTGTTCGGGGCTCTGTGTTCGGGGCCCGGTGTTCGGGGCCCGGTGTTTGGGGCCCGGTGTTCGGGGCTCGGTGTTCGGGGCCCGGACTTCTATCACCCCTCCGGACACCTGTGATAGGTGGAGCCCCCTACCAACCCAACATTATGTCAGCCACAAATCCGTCACATTTCTCTGCCTCCTCTGATGTCGGCTTTATATGCAGCTGTTCCAGGCTTATTGTTCCATCAGAACACACGTCCTGCACATTAAAAGGGGCAATAAACAGATCTTTCCTCCAGAGACGGGGGCACACAGGTGGGTTGGGGGGGTGAGGAGCAGTTTAACATGTGTTGCCACTTACAGCCAGTTTGTTGGAGCCACTGTGCTATTTATTCTTCATTTTCATATTTTTTTTTTTAAACATTAAAAAAATGGTTTAAAATGTGTTCTATTAAATTATGTGCAATGTAAAAAATAAAAAAACAGGGGGCCAGATTCACAGAAAAAGTACGCCGGAGTATCTGCGTAATTTCAAATTTGCCGCGTCGTATCTTTATTTGTAATTCACAAACAAGACACAATGGCATTTGGCTAAGATCCGACAGGCGTACGCCTTCGGATCTTAAGATGCAATACTTCGGCGGCCGCTGGGTGGAGATCGCATCGTTTTCCGCGTTGGGTATGCTAATTAGCTGTTTACGGCGATCCACGAATGTACGCGCATTCGTCGCATTCTCTTACGTCGTCGCTAGTCGGCTTTTCGCATCGCAAAGTTACGGCTGCTATTTAGGTGGTGTAACAATAGACAGCCCATGTTAAAGTATGGCCATCGTTCCCGCGTCGAATTTCAATATTTTTTTTTTTTTGCGTAAGTCGTCCGGGAATGCGAAAGTACGTTACGCACGTCGCCGTTCCAAAAAATTACGTCGGGGCGACGTCATTTCGTGCAAAACACGGTGGGAAATTTCAAAGCGGAGCATGCGCAGTACGTCCGGCGCGGGAATGTGCCTAATTTAAATGGTACACGCCCCATTTGAATAAGGCGGGCTTGCTCCGGACGGCTTTACGCTACGCCGCCGCAAGTTTACACGCAAGTACTTACGATGTAAACTTGCGGCGGAGTAACGTAAAGGGGATACGTTACGCCGCCGCAATTCTTTATGAATCTGGCCCAGGATTTTTGCTCATACATGAACGAACGATATATATATATATATATATATATATATATATATATATATATATATATATATATATATATACACAGTATGTATGTATTAACCGCTTCCTTACTGGGCACTTAAACCCCCTTCCTGCCCAGATCAATTTTCAGCTTTCAGCGCTGACGCCTTTTGAATGACAATTGCGCGGTCATACAACACTGTACCCAAATTATATTTTTATCATTTTTTCCCCACAAATAGAGCTTTCTTTTGGTGGTATTTTTATTTTTTGCGCTATAAACAAAAATAGAGCGACAATTAAAAAAAAAAACAATGGGGCAGATTCAGATAGAGATACGCCGGCGGATCTCCTGATCCGCCGTCGTATCTGTGAGACCCGACGGTCGGATCTGTGAGATCCCACCGTCGGAGCTATGCGACTGATTCATAAGAATCAGTTCCGCATAGATCTCCCTTAGATCCGACTGGTGTAAGTGACTTACACCGTCGGATCTTAGGCTGCAATCTCCCGCCGGCCGCTAGGTGTCGTCGCGATTTTTTACCCGTCGCATATGCAAATGAGGAAAACCGCCGATTCACGTCCGTACGCCCGCCCGTCGCTCGTTTTCTACGTCGTTTGCGTTCGGGTTTTTCCGGCGGATAGCTACCCCTGCTTCTATGAGGGGTAGCTAATGTTAAGTATGGCCGACGTTCCCGCGCCGATTTTTTAATTTTCTACGTCGTTTGCGTACCGCGATCGGGAATACCGATGGCCGCAAACGACGTACCCGCCGCAAACAATGACGTCGTAGCGACGTCATTTGGAGCATGCACACTGGGCTTTTTCGCCCCGGCGCATGCGCAGTTAAATCGGCGCGGGAACGCGCCTGATTTAAATTGTACACTCCCCCTAGCAGCGGAATTTGCATTCCGCCGGGGGGAGTTAGGATCCGACGGTGCAGTTTGCGAGGTAAGTGCTTTATGAATCATGCACTTGCCTCGCTAAATTGCACCGGCGGATCGTAAACCAGGTAAATCCCGCAGATCTATCTGAATCTGCCCCAATATTTTTAACTTTTTGCTATAATAAATATCCCTAAAAAAGATATAAAAAAACATTTTTTTCCTCAGTTTAGGCCGATACGTATTCTTCTACATATTTTTGGTAAAATAAAAATCTCAATAAGCGATTAACGCTTGGTTTGCGCAAAATTTATAGCGTTTACAAAATAGGGAATAGTTTTATGGCATTTTTATTAATATTTTTTTTTCACTACTAATGGCGGCGATCAGCGGTTTTTTTTCGTGACTGCGACATTATGGCGGACACATCGGACAATTTTGACAAATTTTTGGGACCATGGTCATTTTCACAGCAAAAAGTGCTATAAAAATGCACTGATTACTGTGAAAATGACAATTGCAGTTTAGGAGTTAACCACTAGGGGGCACTGTAGGGGTTAAGTGTGACCTTATATGTGTTTCTAACTGTAGGGGGGCGGGGCTGGACGTGTCGACGTCACTGATCGTCTTTCCCTATATCAGGGAACAGACGATCAAAGACAGTGCCACTGTGAAGAACGGGGAAGGTGTGTTTACACACACCTCTCCCCGTTCTTCAGCTCCTGTGACCGATCGCGGGACAACGGCGGCTCCCTCGTATAGCGTGCACCCCCTAAAGTTGCCCCGAATTCCTGTGGAAAAAAGTTTTTTTGTACTTGCAGTTTTGGTGTCTTGCGTGGCGTCCATCGGCGGCCTTGTCGGGTCCAGCGTCCGTCTGCGGCTTCGGGTGTCCTCTTTGTCGGGTCCGGCGTCCTTCTGCGGCGTCCTCACGTCCTCCCCGCTCGTTTCCCGCGCCGAGTTTGAATACTGCGCCGACATATACAGAGCGCAGTACACTCGTGTATTGTCGGCAATGCTCGGCTACTCTCGCGCTGATGTCCTGTACGTACAGGACGTCAGCGCGGGAGGAGCCGAGACTGCCAGACAATACACGAGTGTACTGCGCTCTGTATATGTCGGCGCAGTATTCAAACTCGGCGCGGGAAAGCGGGTATCGGTGTATACCGCGCACCCACGATTTTGCCCTGATTTTCAGGGCAAAAAATGTGCGGTATACGCCGATAAATACGGTATCTAAGCCCTGAAGAAGGCGAAGGCTTATGCTCGAAATGTGTCAACTGTATCTGACGTTGTTGTTTAACTACATATCCAAGACTAAGAAATATGCATCAGTGCTAAAAACAAAAAACGAATTTTGAATAAAAATGCACTCGGTAGATTTTTTTTCTACGGTGATTCTGGCCAGAGAACTCAATTAACTCCAACCAAAGAAAAAAATGGTAAGAAATCCGTGTAGCAAGTTTAAGACTTTTCCTTCCTCTCTGAAGTCAATGCGGCATTTTAAAGCGCAGCTTGATTTTATTTTTTATTAATCTTTCCAGCCTCTACACTATAAAAGTTGAAGTGTACCCATTTGTTTTACACATCTTCCTCGACATGGAACTTCAATAAACTTTCACTAGCCTGTGAAAATATTTTTAGCGTCATATAAACAAAATGAACAGATTCCTCGCACATTATAAGAGGTTCTGGAAAAGTTTCGGACTGAGGAGGCGCGGACAGATCCGTGCTTGGCGCTGCTTTACAGAACAGAGCTCCGCTTGGCGCCGTATCAAATGAAACTCAATATTTCCTCCCAGCATAGGAGGAGAGATTGATCTGTTCAATTTAAAAAATATTGATTGTCCTCCTTTCGTAACGGTTTGGGTGGCCGGCACCGTCGCTTATGCGGAAGATATTTGTTACAATCGTTTGGAGTTCCTAATGAAATCGCTGATTTGTACGGAGAGCAATAAAGAGTCCGGTGAATGCCGGTAATAAGGTGGGTTTGGGACTGTTGGTTATTATTTGCTTGTCATTGCCATCATATAGCTGAATCCCCCTGAGAAGCTGAGCAGAAGGTTCAGTAAGGAACCATCAGAATTCCTGCCTCCTTCTTTGCATTTGGAGTTAGTTGTACAATTTGGCAGTAAAGCTAACCAGGACTGATCCTAGGCAGGTGCGTGGGGTGCAGTGCACCCAGGCAGGCCCGGATTTATTCCCTTTGCCGCCCCAAGGCCGGGTCCTTCAATGCCGCCCCCCGCCTGCGCAGTACAGGGGGGACATTATCTGTCGGGGGACTTTTTCGGCAACACACGAAGAAGGAGGGGGGAGGGGTTTGCTCCTCTTCCCTCTGTTTTCTCTCCTCTCACCATTCGTGACATGACAGGGGGGAACTCCGGAAATGAAAGTGAAAGTGTCCTCTCCTCTCAGCCACAGTGCCGCCCCTGCACCCACTGCCGCCCCGAGGCCTGGTCTTGTTGGCCTTGTCTGGAATCCGGCCCTGCACCCAGGTGCCACAGAGGTGGGGGCACTGAAGCGCCAGAGTGCTCCCCTCCCTCCTCCTCCTCTCCTTGTCCTTGTCCAGAGGCGGCTCTCTCCGCCGGTCACCGCCACCGCCACTGTGTTTCCTGGCTAAGCCCGTCCCCCCTCCCTCCTCCTGTCAGAGGAGGAGAGCGAAGCAGCGGCTGTCTCTGTGTGGAGAGAGACCAGCTGTGCAGTTGCGTCGCTGGGGGGTGGTCCGTGCCTGACGTGTTCTCCCTGTCCGTGTTAGGGGAGCATCTCTGTGTTTGAATCCTTGCTATAGAAACATTTGTAATGGGGCGGTGGTAAAGATGACCGTGCCCATGTGGGGGCGCCAGAAATATTTCTGTACCCAGGCGTCTGTGACCCTAGGATCGGCCCTGAAGCTAACAATCATCTTCTGATTTTAGGCTCCCGTGGTCCTAAGTCCAGGATCACAGTCCCTTGTTTAAAGGCGAAGCTGACATCTCCTTCAAGCCAAACTTGAGGTGAACACCAGGAGACCATCCTTCCCAGAATTTATCTCCACCAGCAGAGAAGATGATGGTCCCCCTATGGAGTTGTGTCACTTATTGGACCCCATGTTTTGTTGTAATGTTTTGACGCGTTTCGTCACTTCCGTACTTCGTCTGAAGGCGTCCTATGATCCTAAGTCCAGGATCCCAGACCCTTGATTTAAGGTGAAAATGTCATCTTCTTCAAGCCAAACTTGAGGTGAACACCAGGAGACCATCTTTCCCAGAGTTTAGCTCCACCAGCAGAGAAGATGATGGTCCCCCTGAGGAGTTGTGTCACTTACTGGACCCCATGTTTTGTTGTAATGTTTTGACGCGTTTCGTCACTTCCGGACTTCGCCTGAAGGCGTCCTATGATCCTAAGTCCAGGATCCCAGACCCTTGATTTAAGGTGAAAATGTCATCTTCTTCAAGCCAAACTTGAGGTGAACATCAGAAGGCCATCCTTCCTATAGTTTATCTCCACCAGTGGAGATGATGGCCCCCCCCTTGGGAGTTATGTCGTTGGGCCCAATGGGAACTCCCTGAAGGCCCAGAAGCCGGCGGAGAGGTGAGTACCAATCAAAAGAATTGTAATCGATCAAAAAGATTTTGATCGATCAAAAAAATTTAAGATTAATCGATTAATTAAAAGTTAATTTGCACAGCCCTAATTTTAAGCATTCTTAACTACTGTACAGTATTGTGAAAAAAAGGTCTAAACACAAAACTCCAGCTCAATAATGTTGTTTAAATTTGCATAAGTACAGAACACAAAGGAAAATCTGTACTGTACAATACAATCATAAACAGCACGTCGTTCGGGTGGGGAGAGCTGGTCAGAAGTCCGAGCGCTCGTTGTTAAACAGGTACGTTGGTAAACGAGGAGTATGTATGAATGAAGTCCAGTAGAGGAAAAAAGGAATTTATATACTGAATGCTATCATAACGTGTGAATTAATCTCATATAGTTACAGTGTTGCCAACCTACCAGATTGAAAATTTCTGGCGCAGCCACGTTTTTAACAAAAGTTACTAAATTAAATTTTTAGGTGCAAATTTCAGTATTTAGGCTACAAACAAGTACGCTAGGAAAATAGCAATGTGATTTAAGGTAGATATTAAGGTAAAAAAACATATTTTTGTTATTTTCGACATAATAAGGGCAAATTATTTAGTCACATCACCCCCTGCCTCCATCCCCCTCTGCCACCCTGCCTTCACCCCCCTCTGCGGTGCCACAATCTCCCTCTGCCACTAACACCCCCTGCCTCCAATGACCCCCTGCCTCCATTGTCCCCTGCCTCCATCCCCCTCAGCGGTGCCACCAACAACCCCTGTCTCCATCTTCCACCCTCTGCGGTGCCACCATCCCCCTCTGCGGTGCCACCAACACCCCCTGACTCCAATCACCCCCTGCCTCCATCCCCCTCAGCGGTGCCACCAACAACCCCTGTCTCCATCTCCCACCCTCTGCGGTGCCACCATCCCCCTCTGCGGTGCCACCAACACCCCCTGACTCCAATCACCCCCTGCCTCCAATCTCCCCCTGCCTCCAATTTCCCTCTGCCTCCAATCACCCCCTGCCTCCATCCCCCTCTGCCACCAACACCCCCTGCCTTCACCCCCCTCTGCGGTGCAACAATCTCCCCCTGCCTCCAATCACCCCCTGCCTCCATCGTCCCCTGCCTCCATCCCCCTCTGCGGTGCCACCAACAACCCCTGTCTGCATACCCCAACCCTCTGCCATGCCACCATCTCCCTCTGTGGTGCCACTAACACACCCTGCCTCCAATCTCCCCCTGCCTCCAATCTCCCCCTTCCTCCATCCCCCTCTGCGGTGCCACCGCAGCCACCATCACCCACTGCCTCCAATCACCCCCTGCCTCCAAGCCGAACCGATCACGGCTATTTTTACTGGCACATTCCCGCAACCACAGACATTTATGAACGGGGAGAAAAAAAGTGCCCGTTTTTACGAACTGTCCGTAAAAATACGGATGGTTGGCAACACTGTGTAGTTACCAGAATACATTTTTTGGGGCTATAATAGGCCTTTTAAAGTTATAAATAAACAAGCAACTTTTTTTCATAATAACACAAAGGTTTCTGCAGAATTAAAATTTCAATTTTAGAATGAGTCCCCCCCCCCCCCTTTTCCTCTGTGTGGTTCATTAAACCGGTGCCATCGGCAGCTGGTATTTAGATGAAAGGAGTGAGGTCACCCAAATTCCATCAAAAAGTGATGAGTGCGCCCGAAAAGAGCTTCTGGAGAACTCTTAGGTTATGTTTTTCCTGGGCCCAGATCAATGGCCATCCTAAGCAGCCAGCTTTATAACCGAATCATATTTGTGTCGAATGTTATGAGCCCCAGTCACAGGGGACATCTGCCCGGGCTCGCTCCGTGTGCTATGCTCTCTTGTCATGAGCTTGTGTTGCTTCAGCTGGCTCGGGCCACTCAGGTTTCACTCTCGTTGTGGCTTCAAACAGCTGAGCCCATCACAAGGCCCTTTGATATAATCAGAACCCGGCTCAACCGCCGACCGCTGATATCCAGAGCGGATCTGGTTAGGACCAGCTGCTCTTTTCTTACCGTAGAAAATTGGAATTGCAACATTGTTCCAACTCTAATATGGAAGAGATGTCAATCTTCCTTCTCACATCAGATCAGACGCAAAGCCCGGCTCACCATACCACTGCTTGTTGACTTGTAATGCCGCGAAAGGGACCTCGAAACTGAACTCAGGCCAGACAGCTCAATAGACAAGAAAAATCCGTCTACATGAAATATTTACCCCGAAAAATAGTTGGAATAAATTGTAATACTACCGATATTACCACACTGCATAGACAGCAAGGTAACACCAAAGATTGTAGATTCCACATATTTCATATATTGTAATATTGTAGCTTTTATTGTATTCTAGTCCTGAATAAAGGCCAACTTCAAAAATTGGTTGGATTGTTGTCATTAATAAGTGGACTTTTTTCATTTTTGTTGTTGGCTTTTTATATACTGACCGTATTATTGACAATTCCTTCAACCACGGGGAACCTGAGCTGCCAACACTACTTACTAATGCAAAACTCTTCTTGTTTATATGGAGACCAAATGGAATTGCAAGAGGGTGCTGCTACCATTGGAAATAAAGCTTTTATGGATCCTCCCAGTCCCTCTCCTCCTCTCCCTTCTGCTGTCCTCCCCTCTGTCTTCTTGTCTTCCCCAGATGCCAGCCCTCCCCTTCCCCATCCTCTTGCCCTTCCCCTCCCCTCCCCTCTCCTTCCCCATCCCTTCTCCTTCCCCATCCCATTGCCCTTCCCCTCCCCTCTAGTTCCCCATCCCTTCTCCTTCCCATCCTCTTGCCCTTCCCCTCCCCTCTCCTTCCCCATCCCTTCTCCTTCCCCATCCTCTTGCCCTCCCCCATCCCTTCTCCTTCCCCATCCTCTTGCCCTTCCCCTCCCCTCTCCTTCCCCATCCCCTCTCCTTCCCCATCCCTTCTCCTTCCCCCTCCCCTTCCCCATCCTCTTGCCCTTCCCCTCCCCTCCCCTCTCCTTCCCCATCCCCTTCCCCATCCTCTTGCCCTTCCCCTCCCCTCTAGTTCCCCATCCCTTCTCCTTCTCCATCCTCTTGCACTTTCCTCCCCTCTCCTTCCCAATCCCCTCTCCTTCCCCATCCCTTCTCCTTCCCCATCCTCTTGCCCTTCCCCTCTCCTTCCCCATCCCCCTCCCCATCCTCTTGCCCTTCCCCATCCCTTCTCCTTCCCCATCCTATTGCCCTTCCCCTCCCCTCTCTTTCCCCATCCCCTTCCTCTTGCCCTTCCCCTCCCCTCTCCTTCCCCATCCCCTCTTCTTCCCCATTCCTTCTCCTTCCCCATCCTCTTGCCCTTCCCCTCCCCCATCCTTTTCCCCTTCCCCAACCCCTCTCCTTCCCCATTCCCTCTCCTTTCCAATCCCCTTACCCATCCCCTTGCCCTTTCCTATGCCGTCCTGTTTCCCTTGCCTTCTCTCTCCTCCCAATCCCTCCTTTTCCCCTTCCTCTTCTCCTATTCTCCATGCTTTCTCTTCCTCTTGTCCACTTTCCTCCACTCCTATTTTCTTCCCTCCTCTCCACGCATCTCTTCACTCTCCTTTCAAACTCTCCTTCCCCTTCTTCTCCTCAACTTTCATTTCTTCACGTATCTACTCTCCTCTTCTCTCTTCCCTTCCTTTACTCACATTCTCTCTTCTCTCCCCAACTTTCTGTATGCTCTCCTCTCCTCCATACTTCCCATTTTCTCACCAACTGTTCACCAATCTCCTCTTCTCTCTCCTTTCCTCTCCTCTCTACTCCCTTCCTCTCCTTTCCTCTCCAATTTTCCCCTAACTCTCACTTCCACCTCCCAACTAGGCATGTGCATTTCGTTTCGTTCCGAATCGAAATTCGGACGAATTTTTCATTATTCGGACATTCGGATGCATACGAATTCCCGAATTGCAATATTAATGAATTTACCGAATCCGAACGAACGTTTTCGATTCCGAATCGAAATTCGATCGGAATTCGAATTTTTTTTTTTGGAATTCCGATCGAATTTCGTCCGCGGGTTTTCGAGTTGGAATTCGAAAAAAAAAATTTTTTTTTTTTTTTTTTTTGGAATTCCGATCGAATTTGGTCCGCGGGTTTTCGATTTGGAATTCGAAAAAAAAAAATTTATTTTTTTTTTTTGGAATTCCGATCGAATTTCGTCAGCGGGTTTTCGATTTGGAATTCGATTTTTTTTTTTTTTTTTTTTTTTCGAATTCCGATCGAATTTCGAAATTATATTCGAAGAATTTTCGAATTCGACCGGATTTTTCGAAATTCGGTCGAAAACGAACGAGTTCCGAAAACGAATTTAACACATGTAACGAACCTAACTTAACGAAATTAATTAAATAACGAATTAAAACGAAACGAAACGAAACGAAATTTTCCCTTTTGCACATGCCTACTCCCAACTTATTTCCTCTCTTCTCTATCCTTTTCTCTCCACTTTTCCTCTATCTCGCACCCCCACTCCCCAACCTATTTCCTCTCTGCTCCCTTCTTCTCCCCTATGCTTTCCTCTCCACTGATCCTCTAATCCTTACCCCCACCTCCCAACTTCTTTCCTCTCCTCTCTGCTCCCTTTCTCTCCACTGTTCCTCCAACTCTCACCCCACTTCCCAACTTCTTTCCTCTCCTCTCTGCTCCTTTCCTCTCCACTGTTCCTCCAACTCTCACCCCACTTCCCAACTTCTTTCCTCTCCTCTCTGCTCTCTTCCTCTCCCCTCTCCTTTCCTCTCCACTGTCCCCCCAACTCTCACCCCCACTTCCCAACTTCTTTCCTCTCCTCTCTGCTATCTTCCTCTCCCCTCTCAACTGTCCCCCCAACTCTCACCCCCAATTCCCAACTTCTTTCCTCTCCTTTCTGCTCTCTTTCTCTCCCCTCTCCACTGTCCCACCAACTCTCACCCCCACTTCCCAACTTCTTTCCTCTCCTCTCTGCTCTCTTCCTCTCCCCTTTCCTCTCCACTGTCCCACCAACTCTCACCCCCACTTCCCAACTTTTTTCCTCTCCTCTCTGCTCTCTTCCTCTCCCCTCTTCACTGTCCCCCCAACTCTCACCCCCACCTCCCAACTTATTACCTCTCCTCTCTGCTCTCTTCCTCTCCCCTCTCCTTTCCTCACCTCTGTCCCCCCAACTCTCACCCCCACTTCCCAACTTCTTTGCTCTCCTCTCTGCTCCCTTCCTCTCCTTTCCTCTCCACTGTCCCCCCAACTCTCACCCCACCTCCCAACTTCTTTCCTCTCCTCTCTGCTCTCTTCCTCTCCCCTCTCCTTTCCACTGTCCCCCCAACTCTCACCCCCACTTCCCAACTTCTTTGCTCTTCTCTCTGCTCCCTTCCTCTCCTTTCCTCTCCACTGTCCCCCCAACTCTCACCCCAACTCTCACCCCCACTTCCCAACTTCTTTGCTCTCCTCTCTGCTCCCTTCCTCTCCTTTCCTCTCTACTGTCCCCCCAACTCTCACCCCCACCTCCCAACTTTTTTCCTCTCCTCTCTGCTCTCTTCCTCTCCCCTCTCCTTTCCTCTCCACTGTTTCCCCAACTCTCATCCCCACCTCCGAACTTCTTTGCTCTCCTCTCTGCTTCTTTCTCTCCATTGTTCCCCTAACTCTCACCCCCACCTCCCAACTTCTTTCCTCTCCTCTTTGCTCTCTTCCTCTCTCCTCTCCTTTCCTCTCCACTTTTTCCCCAACTCTCATCCCCACCTCCCAACTTCTTTCCTCTCCTCTCTGCTCCCTTCCTCTCCCCTCTCCTTTTCTCTCCACTGTTTCCCCAACTCTCACCCCCACTTCCCAACTCCTTTCCTCTCCTCTCTGCTTCTTTCTCTCCCCTCTAATTTCTTCTTCACTCTTTCTCTAACCCTCGCCTCCACCACCTGACTTATTTCCTCTCTTCTTCTCTCCTTTCCCCTCCCTTCCCCCTCTCCTGTCCCCAGTACCTTGGATGGCTAGAAATGTGTGAATGGCTCTGCATGTGATGAAACCGTTTTTCTGAATCCTCCGCCTGTGTTGCACGGATATCATTTAGGTCCTTTTTCTATTTTATAGGTTTTTCTATTCTTTGGCAGTTGCTAAATTTCAGCATTACTTGTCCCTGCTTAAGTGATAACATACAGTGGTGAATGGCGTAGTGATCTCCTTATCGCTAATTCTCAGTTCTTTCACTCAGCGGCAGGAAAACGCAGGGTGTCTCCTGTCAGTCTGATCAAACCTTCTCACCGCGGGGCGTTTTTCCATTAAGAGGACACTCGGGGGGTCCGTATCATTTTACTGGATCCAGCCGCTCGACGCCGAGCAGAATTTTATTTAGACATTCTTCCCTGTGATGCCCATGTCAGTGCCAATATAGAAAGCGAATTAATCAAATGGAAGTCATTTTCGACTGATGATGATCAAAAGGCATGCAGTACACATGGGGTCGGGGAACCAACGATCTGATAAACTGGACCACACACAGCTCTCGTTATTGGGGATGAGGACAATTACAGTATAAAGAACTACAGATCTCAGGAGAGTTAGCTGGTCTCATCTGTGGGCAAAGAAAATGGACAATGTTACCTATGATCTGGCCTCAGGGCTGGACTGGGACAAAAATGTGGCCCTGGACCTTATCCAGACCGGCCCAGGGCACAACACATTAGGGTACAGTGCACATCAGGGCACAGGGCACATAGCACGTCAGGGCACATAGCACATCAGGGCACGGAGTCCATCAGGGCACGGAGTCCATCAGGGCACGGAGCACAGGGCACATCAGGGCACATAGAACATCAGGGCACAGAGCATAGGGCACATAGCACATCAGGGCACAGGGCACATCAGTGCACAAAGCACATCAGGGCACGGAGCCCATCAGGGCATGGAGCACCGGGCACATCAGGGCACATAGCACATCAGGGCACAGGGCCCATAGCACATCAGGGAACATCAGGGCACGGAGCCCATCAGGGCACGGAGCACAGGGCACATCGGGGCACATAGCACATCAGGGCACAGGGCACATAGCACATCACGGCACAGAGCATAGGGCACATCAGGGCACATAGCACATCAGGGCACATAGCACATCAGGGCACAAATCATAGGGCACATAGCACATCAGGGCACAGAGCATAGGGCACATCAGGGCACATGGCACATCAGGGCACATTAGGACACAGGGCACACCAGGGCACATAGTACAACAGGGCACATCAGGGCACATAGTACAACAGGGCACATCAGCACACGGGCACTGAGCACATCAGGCACATTGTTTACCAGCGTGTGTAATAAGTGTGTGTAATAAGTTCTCTCTCATGTCTCGCTGCGGCTGCTCCCCACCTCCCCCCACCCCCGGTGGCCCCTCCTCTCTTCTCGTCCATCCCAGATGATGTCACAAGCAAATGGGGATGGACGAGAAGAGAGGAGGGGCCGCCATGGGGCGGGGAGCAGCGGCAGCGAGACATGAGAGAGAACGTATTACACACGCTTCCTGCCTGCGCTACTCTGCATGCTGGCTAAGTAGCTAAATCTCGATCTACCCATCAAGTGCCAGCTGTCGGTAGATCACCGCGGACCTCCGACCGGCCCACTGAGCCATTGGCCCACCGGGACTCTCCCGGTAGTCCCAATGGCCAGTCCATCCCTGTCTGGCCTTTTAGTCACTATAACGTTTTCTATGACTATCTATCTATCTATCTATCTATCTATCTATCTATCTATCTGTCTATCTATTATATACACTATCAGCTAGATTCATAAAGACTTACGACGGCGTACCAGTAGATACGCCGTCGTAAGTCCGAATCCGCGCCGTCGTATCTATAAGCGTATGCTCAAATTGAGATACGTTTCTCTGTTGCTAAGATACGACCGGCGTAAGTCTCCTACGCCGTCGTATTTTAGCTGCATATTTACGCCGGCCGCTAGGGGCATGTACGGCGATTTACGCCGAGAATATGCAAATGAGTAAGATACGCCTATTCACGAACGTACGCACGCCCGTCGCAGTAAGATACGCCGTTTACGTAAGGCGTTTTCAGGCGTAAAGATAAACCACCAAAAAGATGGTGCAGCCAATGTTAAGTATGGACGTCGGGACAGCCGTCGAATTTCACGACGTTTACATCGTTTGCATAAGCCGATTCAGAATGGGGCTGAGCGTAGGTTACATTCACGTCGAAAGCGAGGAGTATTTGCAACGTGATACTGAGCATGCGCGCGCATGCGCCGTACGATCGGCGTTTCATTTACATGTACTGTATGGTAATGAATCGTGAATTCATTACCATACAACACGACCCCTACCTGCCTATTTTGAATAAGGCGGGGTTACGCCGGGCCATTTGCGCTACGCCAACGTAACTTAGGAGGCAAGTGCTTTGTGAATACAGTACTTGCCTCACTATCTAACGTCGGCGTAGTGCAAATGGGATGCGCTACGCCGACCTAAAGATTGGCGGCTCTACCTGAATCTGGCTATATATTACCAAAAGTATTAGGACGCCTGCCTTTAGACCCCTTTCACACTGAGGGCGTTTTGCAGGTGCTATAGCAATAAAAAATAGCGGTGCCAGATTCTCAGAAGAGTTATGACGGAGTATCTCAGGAAACTCCGTCGTATCTCTCTTTTTTGACCCGCGTATCTATGCGACTGATTCCTAGAATCATTTTCGCATAGATACGCTGTAGATCCGACAGGTGTAAGTCACTTACACTTACACTGTCGGATCTTAAATGTAATTCGCCGCCGGCCGCTAGGTTTGTTTATGCAAATGAGCCTGATACGCCGATTCACGAACGAAATCGTGTCGCGTAACCGTCGCTTACGTCGTTTGCGTAAGCGTAAGGTTACCCCTGCTATATGAGGGGTAACCTTACGCCAGTCCCACGTATGCCATGTTAAGTATGGCGTCGGGTCCGCGTCGTCTTTTCCCGTCGGGTACGTCGTTTTCCTAAGTCGTTCTTGAATACGACTTTACGTCAATGACGCACATGTTGGCGTCATTGACGTTTTCTGCCGAGAACTGGAGCATGCGCACTGGGCTATTTTTAGCCCGGCGCATGCGCAGTTCGATCGGAACGGGGGCGCGCTTAATTTAAATATAAGCCGCCCCCTTTGAAATACGCGGGGATACGCCGGGCCTTTTACACTACGCCTCCGCAAACTACGGAGCAAGTGTTTGAGGAATACGGCACTTGCTCCAGTAAGTTGGGGCGGCGTAGTGTAAATGGCTTACGCTACGGCCGCGGGAAAACTAGGAGAATCTGGCCCAGCGCCTGTAATCCACCCTTAAACTGCTGTTCTAGTCACGCTGTATAAAAATGTGCACATTAAAAACACTGAAAGACGCTACGCTCAGGTGCCAATGCAGTCGTACCCTTCCCCTGGACTGCAATGTGTTTTCTACAAAATGTACAATTTCAGATGTTCTGATATTTCAGCAAAGCAAAGATTCCCAATTTCATTCATCTCTATATATATGATGAACTGACGGGTATAGCTGGCCTCCATGTGATGTCCCGGTGGACAGCCGGTCTGGAGGACACTGATAGGACGGCTCTGGCCCGGTGCCCCGCACGCCTTGGAAGGGATCATATCTCACTATTTCTCACCTCTCTGCTGCCCTTTTTCACAAGTGAGTGTCAGAATTCTGACGGATGAGCCCAGCCAGAGACAGAAGGTTCTCAGAGCTGTCATCATCATTACCCCAACCTCTCCAACAACATTCCCCGAAAGGCCGCCCATTGTGGCGCTCTCCTGCTATGTCCATATCACCAGCGTGTTAATAGACAGGAAGCTCCGAGTGACATTCCTGCGGGTGGAAAGGTGAGCAAACAATAAAAGTTGGGTGTCCCCACTGTACATACTTCTGAATCTCATTCAACATTCTGACCGTGGAAGAAACAATGTAACAGATCAATAGCTAGATTCACAAAGACCGCCCTAACTTTGCGGCAGCGTAGTGTATCGTGTTTACATTACGCCGCCGTAAGTTAGCGAGGCAAGTACATGATTCACATAGTACTTGCCTGCTAAGTTACAGCGGCGTAGCGTAAATCGGGCGGGCGTAAGGGCGGCTAATTCAAATTCGGCTGAGGGGGTGTGTTTTATGTTAATGGGGGTTGAACTGACGTGATTGACGTATTTTACGTACGGCACATGCGCCGTCCGTGTACATATCCCAGTGTGCATTGCGGCAAAGTACGCCGCACGGTCGTATTGGTTTCAACGTGGACGTAAATTACGTCCAGCCCTATTCACGGACGACTTACGCAAACGACGTAACATTTTCAAATTTCGACGCGGGAACGACGGCCATACTTAACATTACTATTCCAGCTATTTGATGGAATAACTATAGGCCTGATAATGCGTTACGTAAACGGCGTATCTTTTCTGCGTCGGGCAAGCGTATGTTCGTGAATATTCTAGGCCGACCGCAAAGGAAGCGCCACCTAGCGGTCAGCCTAAAAAGTACACTTTAGGATACGATGGTGTAAGACACTTACACCGCTCGTATCTGAGCCTAATTTAAGCGTATCTGGTTACCAGAATACGCTTAAATTAGCGTTGGCGCAGATTCTGACTTAGGCTGGCGTATCTACTGATACGCCAGCCTAAGTCTATCTGAATCTAGCTACAAATCTATGCAAGATCTTCCCATCACCCCCATTGACTGGAAATGGCTTTATACCGGGCCAGATGTGGTCCTTTTACACAAAAACAGTTTAAACCAAGAAACAGACCCAGAGGCGGCTCTTTAATTAGGCAAATTAGGCGATCGCCTAAGGCCTCGCACTCACAGGGGCCTCACGGCTGCCTAACTTACCCAATGCATTACCCCAGTTTTGAGGGGGCAGGGGACCTTAACGCTGCCGCTGCTGTTCTCAGGCAGCATTAAAGCGGGGGTTCACCCTAAAAAAAAATTCTAACATTACAATGAGCTGACCTGTGACACGGACATTATGCTGGTCTTTTTTTTTTTTTCGTACATACCGTTTTATCTGTATTTTCCCCCCGGATTTCCCGCGGGAGTGGGCGTTCCTTTTCACAGGGTAAGTGATTGACGTTCTTCCGACCGGCGCATACAGCGCGTCACGAGTTTCTTTCGGCAACTCGTGACGCGCTGTATGCCCCGGTCGGAAGAACGTCAATCACTTACCCTGTGAATAGGAACTCCCACTCCCCCCTCGGGCCGTAGTTTGGAGACCACTGATCTAGATCTATCTATCTATCCATCTATCTATCTATCTATCTATCTATCTATCTATCTATCTATCTATCTATCTATCTATCTGTCTGTCTGTCTGTCTATCTATTTATCTATTTATCTGTCTGTCTGTCTGTCTATCTATCTATCTATCTATCTGTCTATCTATCTGTCTATCTATCTGTCTGTCTGTCTATCTGTCTATCTAGATCTATCTATCTATCTATCTATCTATCTATCTATCTATCTATCTATCTATCTATCTATCTATCTATCTATCTATCTGTCTATCTGTCTGTCTATCTGTCTATCTAGATCTATCTATCTATCTATCTATCTATCTATCTATCTATCTATCTATCTATCTATCTGTCTATCTGTCTATCTAGATCTATCTATCTATCTATCTGTCTATCTGTCTGTCTATCTGTCTATCTAGATCTATCTATCTATCTATCTGTCTATCTGTCTATCTAGATAGATAGATAGATAGATAGATAGATAGATAGATAGATATATCTAGATAGATATATAAAAACTAAAATAAAAAATTACAGAGGGCCAGATTCTCAAAAGAGTTACGCCGGCGTATCTACTGATACACCGGCGTAATTCGAAAATCCCGCCTGCGTATCATTGTTTTGTATTTGCAAAACAAGATACGCCGGAATTAGGCTAGGATCCGACTGGTTTAAGTCACTTACACCGTCGGATCCTAAATGCAATACTACGCTGGCCGCTAGGTGGCGTTTACGTTCAGGTTTCATTTGACTATGCAAATATGCCTGATACGCAGATTCCCGAACAAATTTGCGCCGCGTCGTCGTCGTCGTTTACGTCGTTTCCGTAAGCGTAAGGTTACCCCTGCTATATGAGGGGTAACCTTACGCCAGTCCTACGTATGCCATGTTAAGTATGGCGTCGGGTCCGCATCGTCTTTTTCCGTCGGTTACGTCGTTTTACTAACTCGTCCGCGAATACGAGTTTACGTCAATGACGCTCACGTCGGCGTCATTGACGTTTTCCGTCACGAGCTGGAGCATGCGCACTGG
This sequence comes from Rana temporaria, assembly GCF_905171775.1. Classification (NCBI taxonomy): domain Eukaryota; kingdom Metazoa; phylum Chordata; class Amphibia; order Anura; family Ranidae; genus Rana; species Rana temporaria. Next base: position 6,267,488 of record NC_053501.1, on the reverse strand, counting down.
GCTATTTTTCAGCCCGGCGCATGCGCAGTTCGATCGTCGCGGGGGCGCGCTTAATTTGAATACAAGCCGCCCCCCTTTGAATTACACGGCCATACGCCGGGCCATTAATCCCCCATTCACACCTAGGTGTTTTGTCGCCTGTAGTGTGACGCCGCTGCCGCCAGAGGGATGAAAACACATTGCCCTCTATGGAGATGGTTCACATCTCCACGCCAAACGCCGGACGCCTGTCGCCTGCTGCCTGAAAAAAGGTCCTGGACCTTTTTTTCAGGCGGCTTTCGGCGTTCGGGAACCATCTCCATAGAGGGGCACATCTAGGGGCACATCTAGGCGGACAATCGCGGCGTTTTGTCGCCGCAAATCGCGGTACAAAACGCCGCTATTTGCCGCCGCAATTCGCGGGACAAAACGCCGCGATTTCGTCCGCCTAGATGTGAATGGAGCCTTAGGCCCCATACACACGAGAGAATTTATCCGCGGATACGGTCCAGCGGACCGTTTCCACGGATAAATCCTCTCAAAGATTTCCGCAGATTTCTATGCGATGGAGTGTACACACCATCGCATTGAAATCCGCGCGGAAATCCTCTGGCGATGACGTGTCGCGCCGTCGCCGCAATTATGACGCGGCGACGGGCGCGACGCGGTCATATAAGGAATTCCACGCATGCGTCAAATCATTACGACGCGTGTGGGGAATCCCTTTGGACGGATGGATCCGGTGAGTCTGTACAGACGAGCGGATCCATCCGTTGGAATGGATTCCAGCAGATGGATTTGTTGTGCATGTCAGCAAATATTCGATCTGCTGGAAATCCATCCCAGGGGAGATTTATCCGCGGAAACAGATCCGCTGGCGTGTACACACCATAGGATCTATCCGCAGAAACCCATTTGCTGGGATTTATCTGCGGATGGATTCTATCGTGTGTACGGGGCCTAACACTACGCCGCCGCAAATTACGGAGCAAGTGCTTCGCGAATACGGCACTTGCTCCAGTAAGTTGCGGTGGCGTAGTGTAAATGACTTACACTACGCCTACGCCGTATCTTAGAGAATCTGGCCCAGAATATATGTATATATTTAAATAAATAAATAACCAAAATTAAACAAAAATAAACAGCACAATATACAAATATATTACAAGCTCACTATTGCAATACAGATAGTGAAAATATTACACTGTCATAGTAAATAAAAGTTAAATATTTATGAAAATATTGAACGGCGATTGGCTTTCTGTAATGCTAGAAACAGGAGATAAAAAATCCCTGTGTGAGGAAAGTGACTTGTAGATAATAAAACGTTCCTTTATTTGCAGGAGAAGTGTCTGTGAGTGTGATTGATGAGGATGGGAGCGCAGACCTCCTGCGAGCTCCGCCAACAATAAAACCATTAGCCGGACACACAGGGGCTGCGTCACACAACTTGTTCCAATAAGAGTTGAGTTTTGTTGCAGCCATAAAAGTGTTTTCTGTCTCCCCAGGACGATGTGTGTACACAGCCCCGGGTATGGAGGGTCTACAGCTCTATAATTATCGCCACGCACCAAACTGTGAGCGCGCAATCAGCGCTTCGCACTCCGATGAGCCCTTTCCAGTGTCTGCGCCCAAGCTGAGCGCACGTTGTGAAACGTCGTCATTAGACGGCACCGGCTGGACCCCGAGGCTGATTTCTCAAACAGCAACTTTCTCTGTAGGAAAAAAAAATAAAAGATGTGCTGAAAAAGTAAACAAGCAATGGCGCAAAAAAATATATATATAACAGTGGGCTAGATTCAGATAGCCCCCAAACAAAATTGACGACCTTTTTTACCCACAAATAGAGCTTTCTTTTGGTGGTATTTGGTCACCTCTGCGGTTTTTATTTTTTGCGCTATAAACAAAAATAGAGCAACAATTTTGAAAATAATAAATATCCCCAAAAAATATATAAAACATTTTTTTCCTCAGTTTAGGCCGATACGTATTCTTCTACATATTTTTGGTAAAAAAAAAAAATCGCGATAAGCGTTTATTGATTGGTTTGCGCAAAAGTTATAGCGTTTACAAAATAGGGGGTAGTTTTATGGCATTTTTATACATTTTCTTTTACTAGTAATGGCGGCGATCAGCGATTTTTTTTCGTGACTGTGTTTAAAAACGGGGACCCCGGCGCACTTATGCAGTAGCTGTCAACGCGCTTGCAGGACAACGTGGGTCCTAAATTCACTGCGACCGATAATTCTCGCCAGCTCTTCGCGTTGTAGTAAAACGCCTTAGTGGCATTAAAAAGATATTTAGGATTTTTGGATCCCGTTCAGGTGTTTTAACTACCCGGGCACTTTAGTGACTTAATGGCAACGACGCCAATTATGATTCAGACGAGTAAAATAACCGTAACCGTAAAGTATAACCAAAGGCGAAACTTTTTTTTTTGGATAGATTAGGTTCAGAACGGTTGTCAGGTTTTTAATAGTTCCTCTATAAAGTAAAATTATTGGCAATCCGTTTTCTTCTTTTTTTTCTTTTTACAGAACGCGGACGATTTGTGCGCAATTCGTAACGTTCCCCCCTCCAAGCCACCCAGCTGCCGGCTTCCTCTCTCCGGTCTTTACTGCTAATTACATAATGTCCCTAATTTATGCCCGCTGGCAAATTAGATCACATCAGATTACCTACAGGGCAGCCTGTAATTACGGCGAGCTCCGAACAAATTGTTTGCGGTGCTTCCTTCGGCGAGATGAAATAGCGGCTCATTCGCGTGCGTGTGAACGTGCGCGCAAAAAAAAAAAAAAAAAAACGTCTTCTGTCCGACCAGACCCCCGAAAATTAGAAAGAAAACTTTCACAGCCAAGCTGATCAATTCATCTCCCTGGGAGGTCCCGAAAATTCATCGCCGCGTTCTGCGGAACACAAAGGAAACATTGTAACGTTCGCAGATTACGAGGTTATGTCGTTACAAAGTTAAAAAGACACTTCAACCAAAATAAAGGATTAGAACCTATGGGATTTATTTATTTATTTACACTATAATTTATAATTTCTTTCACAAATTTAGGCCAATATATATTTGTTAAAAAAAAAAAAATCAAACTAACCCTCCCCCAACAAAATAACAACGGCGGCGGTGGGGCATGTGGGGTTCCAGCACCTTGAACCTCTGGACCCCTTTACATTACACAGCACCCTGCACCTCTGGACCCCTTTATATTACACAGCACCCTGCCCCTCTGGACCCCTTTACATTACACAGCACCCTGCACCTCTGGACCCCTTTACATTACACAGCACCCGGCACCTCTGGACCCCTTTACATTACACAGCACCCTGTACCTCTGGACCCCTTTACATTACACAGCACCCTGCACCCCTGGGCCCCTTTACATTACACAGCACCCTGCACCTCTGGACTCCTTTACATTACACAGCACCCTGCACCTCTGGACCCCTTTACATTACACAGCACCCGGCACCTCTGAACCCCTTTACATTACACAGCACCCGGAACCTCTGGACCCCTTTACATTACACAGCACCCTGCATCACTGGACCCCTTTACATTACACAGCACCCGGAACCTCTGGACCCCTTTACATTACACAGCACCCGGCACCTCTGGACCCCTTTACATTACACAGCACCCCGCACCTCTGCAGCTATTTTTTTGAATCATGAGCCAAGACCTTCAGGACCTTGGGCAGCCTTGAGTTTTGTGTGCAGAAAAACAGATGTCCTGGACCTTCCTGATGGCTTTGTCCATGCACCTGTGTGCGGGGAAACCCACGCATGCACAGATGGCTAGGGGCGCTGATCGGAAGCCGATCAGCAGATATTTTTCAGTCATACCCCATCGACAGAATGCAGTACACACGTGCCAAACGTCCGATGATTTATATTAAACCGGCTGATGCCGGCCGACATTCCACCTGTGTGTACTAAGCTTTAGTTCCTCTTATCTCTGCAGTGAAACTTCCATTGTTGTGTCACTTTTTTCACATCAATCTGTGATGCGAATGACTCACAAGATAAATATGTGAAGCCGCCAGGACTCTGAGAACACAGAATTCCATTGATCTGGTGAATGATGGACGGTCATTACACAAAGGGGCCTATTTATGGCAAAATAATAGCTCTTTGTCTCTCCGAATATATCCTGACTGCTGCTAAGTCTCAGACACTTTTCCTCTGGCTGATGAAAGTTTGGGTTAGAGAGTTACAGTGGTGAAGTGTAAATTTTCCTTTCCTGGTGCCAATCCTTGGCAGCATCCTTCCACATGTATGTTTACCATTTTGGCCCCAGAAAATGAAAAACTGATTCAAATACTTACCTTAATTTTATTTTCCTAGTGCCAACCCATGGTTGCATACTTGCCATTTTGGTGCCAAGAAATGGAAAATTGTATCAAATACTTACCTTAATTTTATTTTCCTATAGCCAACCCATGGCACCCTACTACTACATGTATGTTGCTATTTTGGCGCTAGGGAATGAAAAATAGGATCAAATATTTACCCAAATTTTCTTTTCGTAGTTCCAACCCATGGCAGCCTTCTACCACATGTATATTGCTATTTTGGCACTAGGGAATTAAAAATAGGATCAAATATTTACCCTAATTTTCTTTTCGTAGTTCCAACCCATGGCAGCCTTCTACCACATGTATGTTGCTATTTTGGCACTAGGGAATGAAAAATAGGATCAAATATTTACCCTAATTTTCTTTTCGTAGTTCCAACCCATGGCAGCCTACTACCACATGTATGTTACCATGTTGGCGCTAGGGAATGGAAAATTGTATGAAATACTTACCTTAATTTTCTTTTCCTAGTTCCAACCTATGACAGTATACTACTACATGTATGTTGTCATTTTGGCTCCAGCAAATGAAAAACTGTATCAAATATTTACCTTAATTTTCTTTTCATAGTGCCAACCCATAGAAGTATGCTACCACATGGATGTTGCCATTTTGGCGCCAGGAAATGGAAAATTATATCAAATATTTGCCTACATTTTCTTTTCCTAGTGCTAATCCATGGAAGCATACTACCACATGTATGTTGCCATTTTGGAGCCAGCAAATAGAAAATGGTATCAAATACTTACCATCATTTTCTTTTCCTAGTGTCAACCCATGGCAGCCTTCTACCACATGAATATTGCTATTTTGGCACTAGGGAATGAAAAATAGGATCAAATATTTACCCTAATTTTCTTTTCGTAGTTCCAACCCATGGCAGCCTACTACCACATGCTAGGGAATGGAAAATTGTATGAAATACTTACCTTAATTTTCTTTTCCTAGTTCTAACCTATGACAGCATACTACCACATGTATGTTGCCACTTTGGCGCTAGGGAATGGAAAATTGTATTACATATTTACCTTAATTTTCTTCTCCTACAGCCAACACATAGCAGCATACTACCACATTATATTGAAAAGCGCTGCGTAAACTGTTGGCGCTATATAAATCCTGTATAATAATAATAATAATAATGTATGTTGCCATTTTGGACCCAGCAAATAGAAAACTGTATGAAATACTTTCCATAATTTTATTTTCCTAGTGTCAACCCATGGCAGTATAATACTACATGTATGTTGCCATTTTGGCTCCAGCAAATGAAAAACTGTATCAAATATTTACCTTAATTTTATTTTCATAGTGCCAACCCAAGGAAGTATGCTACCACATGTATGTTGCCATTTTGGCGCCAGGAAATGGAAAATTATATCAAATATTTTCCTTAATTTTATTTTCCTCGTGCTAATTCATGGAAGCATACTACTACATGTATGTTGCCATTTTGGACCCAGCAAATAGAAAATTGTATCAAATATTTACCTCAATTTTCTTTTCCTAGTGTGAATCCATGGCAGCATACTACCACATGTGTGTTGCCATTTTTGCCCCAGCAAATGGCAAACTGTATCAATACTTACCTTAATTGTCTTTTCTTAGTGCCAACCCATGGCAGCGTACATGTAGTATGCTGCCATGGATTGGCTCCAGGAACAAAAACTATTATCACTGGAAATACATGGAAAAAAGTCTGGAGAAATTTTCCAGTTTTACTGTATAAATCACCAGAATTTTTGCACTTTTATCAATTCTGATCTTTAGCAGAAATAAGCCACAAAGTCCTTGAAGTACATCAAGATGTCACTCACACCCAAGCTGCGGGCTGACCTTCCCGTTACAATAGGATTTGGCCTACGCAGGCCTGAGGATTATGGGTGAGGATTTGGTGAGGAAATGAGGGTGTTACATTCTCAGTAATGTGATTCTTATCTGGAATATACAGAAATTACCTCCAATTAGTGGATTATTTTGGATTCTAAATCTTTGCTTCTAGTGTTTTCCTTGACTTGAATAACATGGTGAATGTTGGTTTTAACTATACACTGGAGCTGAAATATTTGCATAGACTGCGCTGATGAGGCCAATAAACTGAGAAACATCTAAATGCAAATTGGTTAAGTGGTTCTGTAATTAGGTTGTGTACGGTATAAACCAGTGGTTGTGTATGTATATTTGGATAAATGGTTCTCTATTAAGTTTGCGTCTAGTCTATAAACCAGCGATTCTAGATGGACAGTTGGATAAACAGTGGCGACAATTTTTTGGCGCAGTGGCTGCGTTTTGATGGGCACAGTGGCTGCGTTTGATGGGCACAGTGGCTGCGTTTTGATGGGCACAGTGGCTGCGTTTTTGATGGGCACAGTGGCTGCGTTTTGATGGGCAGTTTTCGTTTGTTTGCCCCCCCCCCCCCCCCCCTAAAAAAAAAATTTGAGCACCAGCCGCCACTGGACAGTTGGATAAATGGCTCTATATTTAGGATGTATCTGGTCTATAAACCAGAGGCTCTGGGCCAGATTCTCAAAGAATCGGCGTTGGCGTAGTGTAAGCCATTTACACCACGCCACCGCAATTTACTGGAGCAAGTGCCGTATTCCCCAAACACTTGCTCCGTAATTTGCGGCGGCGTAGTGTAAATGGCCCGGCGTATGGCCGCGTAATTCAAAGGGGGCGGCTTGTATTCAAATTAAGCGCGCCCCCGCACCGATCGAACTGCGCATGCCCCGGGCGGAAAAAGAGCCCAGTGCGCATGCTCCAGCTCACGACGGAAAACGTCAATGACGCCGACGTGAGCGTCATTGACTTAAAGTCGTATTCGCGGACGACTTAGTAAAACGACGTAACCGACGGAAAAAGACGACGCTGACCCGACGCCATACTTAACATGGCATACGGCGGAATGGCGCAAGGTTACCCCTCATATAGCAGGGGTAACCTTACGCTTACGGAAACAACGTAAACGGCGCAAATTCGTCCGGGAATCGGCGTATCAGGCTCATTTGCATAGTCAAATGAGAACTGAACGTAAACGCCACCTAGCGGCCAGCGTCGAATTACATCTAAGATCCAACGGTGTAAGTGACTTACACCTGTCGGATCTAGGCCGTATCTATGCGAAAATGATTCTAGGAATCATACGCATAGATACCCGGGGCCAAAAACAGAGATACGACGGTGTTTCCTGAGATACACCGTCGTAACTCTTTTGAGAATCTGGCCCTCTGGATGTACAGTTGGGTGAATGGCATGGGCGGACTGACCATTGGGACTCCCGGGCACTGCCCGAGGGCCCCATGCCTCTAGGGGGCCCCATCAGGGTTGCCAGGCTCAATAAAGCGAGGGACAGTATGTGAAAATCTGTGTTTTTTTTACATCTGTCCCTGATATGTCCGAAACCGATATGCTTTTGATGTTAAAATTCTGAGATTTTACCTGCCCCGCCTCTGCACTGCCTCCTGGCGTGGTGGCCATCTGTAAGCCTGGGGGCCCCATAATCTTCTATTGCCCGGAGGCCCCATGAGTTGTCAGTCCACCCCTGGTGAATGGCTCTATATTTAGGCTGTATCTGGGCCGTAACCAGTGGTTTTGGTTAGACCAATTCAATAGCCACTAGGGCTTAAATGAATGATCTGCATGCCTCTATCAGCTTTATATATAAAGCAGAACTAAAGACAAACAAATAAATGCAAACATAACCCGTATGTGAGCTTTTTGTAGTTGTTTCACTCCACTGATTTAGAGACAGTAGAAGGGAATCCATTTACTGTCCCAGTCTGGTCTTTCCTGTGCAGTGTACAGTAATATGTTTTTTTTTTTTTTTTTTATGCTTTTGAACACACATCTCACACTGGTTAATATGATAATGGGTGGGAGAACTTTTCTTGGAACTTGGATAAGATACACAAACATTAGATTCGTAAGTTGGAAACCTTTTATAATACACACTATCTTCTGGGGTTCCTTCAGACGTTTCTAAGTGGCTCCATTTCTAGGTGCCATCCAACCTGAAGGTGGTGCACCCCACACTTTAGGTCCATGCCACCTAAGGATGGTGCACCCTACATTTTACAGCCATGCCACCCAAGGGTTGTGCACCCTACATTTTACAGCCATGCCACCCAAGGGTTGTGCACCCTACATTTTACAGACATGCCACCCAAGGATGGTGCACCCTACATTTTACAGCCATGCCACCTAAGGATGATGCACCCTACATTTTACAGACATGCCACCCAAGGATGGTGCACCCTACATTTTACAGCCATGCCACCCAAGGGTGGTGCACCCTACATTTTACAGCCATGCCACCCAAGGGTGGTGCACCCTACATTTTACAGCCATGCCACCCAAGGGTGGTGCACCCTACATTTTATATGCACCTCACCTAAAGGTAGTGCACCCTACATTTTACAGCCATCCTGAATAAGAATGCTGCACCCCACCTTTTAGCTCCATCTCATCTAAGGATAGTACATCCTACATTTTACAGCCATCCCACCTACTGTAAGTATGGTGCACCCCACATTTTAGATCCATCTTACCCAAGTATGGTGCGCCCCACATTTTAGATCCATAAGGACGGCGCACCCTATATTTTACTGCCATCCTGCCCAAAGATGGTACACCCACACTTTATATCCATCTCACCTAAGGGTGGTGTACCCTACATTTTATAGCCACCCCACCTAAGGATGGTGCACCCCACATTTTAGATCTATCTCACAGAAGGGCTGTGCACCCCACATTTTACAGCTATCCTGCATAAGGATGGCGCAGCCCACATTTTAGATCCATCTAACCTAAAGGCGGTGCACTCTCCATTTTTTAGCCATCCTGCCTAAGCTTGTTGCACCCACGCTTTAGATCCACCTTACCTAAGAGTAGTGCACCCCACATTTTAAAGTCATCCCGCCTAAGGATGGTGCACCCCACATTTTACAGCCATGCTGCCTAAAGATGGTGCACCCCACATTTTAGATCCACGTCACCTAAGGCTGGTGCACCCACATTTTACAGCCATGCCACCTAATTGTGCTGCACCCCACATTTTAAAGTCATCCCACCTAAGGGTGTTGCACCCCACATTTTAAAGTCATCCCATTTAAGAATGGCGCACCCCACATTTTAGAACCATCTCACATGAGGACGGTGCACACCATATTTTACAGCCATGCTGCCTAAAGATGGTGCACCCCACACTTTAGATCCACCCCACCTAAGGCTGGTGCAACCCACATATTGCAGCCATCCCACCTGCTGTTCCCCTCTTGTTCCTGGTGCATCAGCACACGTGGCTCTGAGCAGAAGAGGGCATCCAGGCCAATGGCAGTGCTTCCCAAGTGCTGCTCCAGTACCCTTTTACATTGCTCCATGGTCATGGTGGGGCACTTTCTTGGCGTCAAGGCACTTCCACTCCTGCGGTAGACCCCTGGGGCATTGGCTGAAATCTCTGGTGGGTCAAGTGAGTTATTGTTAGGGATGTCCCGATACCGATACTAGTATCGGTATCCGGACCGATACCGAGCATTTCCCCGAGTACTTGTACTCGGGGAAATGCTCCCGATGCTTCACCCGATAGCTGGGCAGGCAGGGGAGTTGCAAGTCTTCTCTCCCCCGTGGTCAGTGTTGTCTTCCCCCCGTGCTGTTGTCTTCCCCCCGTGCTGTTGTCTTCCCCCCGTGCTGTAGTCTTCCCCCGTCTGTGCTGTTCTCTCACCGCCCCCTGTTCGTGCAGTTCTCTCTCCTCCCCTTCCCCTGTCCGTCTGTGCCGTTCTCTCTCCTCCCCTTCCCCCGTCCGTGCCGTTCTCTCTCCCCCCCTTCCCCGTCCGTCCGTGCAGTTCTCTCTCCAACCCCCCCCCTTCCGTCCGTGCAGTTCTCTCTCCTCCCTCCATCCGTCCGTGCAGTTCTAGCTTCCCCCCGTCCGTGCTGCTCTCCCCCCTCAATCTGTCAGGTGGGAGAACGGAGGTAGGAGCCGCTAAGCCCAGCTCCTACCTTTTCCGAATTCACCGACTCTGTCCATTCATATAACTGAGCATCGTAACCTCCTGTGTTTACAATGCTTCAGTTTATGAATGGAGAGAAGCTTCTCTCCATTCATTTCAGCTGAGGCTGCTGAGAAAGGGACTGGAGAATCTGTGTCCTTAGTCCCTTTCTCTGTCTTAAAGGGGAGATGTCAGAGGTCTGTTAAGACCCCTGAAATCTCACCAAAGACCCCCAACAGGGCCGATTAAAAAAAAATTAAAATTGCAATAAATATATTAAAAAAAAAAAAAAAAAAAACACTGTAAAAAAAATACTGCCACTGTCACATTAAAAAAAGTATCGGTAATCGGTATCGGCGAGTACTTGAAAAAAAGTATCGGTACTTGTACTCGGTCTCAAAAAAGTGGTATCGGGACAACCCTAGTTATTGTTGAATGATACTAAGGCTGAATGGATTATCAGTGCCTCACTTACCTCTTTTGGGCACTTTCGATACAATCGGCTCTTAGAAGAATATTCTTTTAAAACAATCATTAATCAGGATAAACCTGACAACGAATTTACCTCCCTATCATGCCAATTAGCAATAAGCGCTCCCACCAGGCCGCGTTCTTCTCTCGCATCTGCAGCCTGGTGCTGCTGTCAATTACTCCGCACACTCCGCAAATCTGTTTAAGTTTTGCCAAGTTGCTGATTAGATTATGCCACGCTGAAAGATCGCCTTCACGCTGGCACTTGTACAAGCCACACCAGCTTGATGGTCAAATGAGCCACATTAAAGCCTCGGGGCCCCCAGATGCTTTCCACTTAAATAATCTGATGACATATGAAGGCCTGCCCGCTCAGCCGATACCAAGTTTACAGAACGCAATCAGGAACAGACTGTGAAGCAAATGAGCCGGGATTTCCCGACTTTTATCTCCCGACGGGAAGATTTGAGGTTAACGGAGTAACGCACACCGCAGTGGCCCTAAACTGGAGGGGAGCTTGTCTGGTTAGAGGAGAAAAACAGAGAACATCAGCCCACATGTAACTTTATCACATTTTTTCTAGTGTTGAAAAGGTATTTAACCACTTTTGGACCGCCGCATGCGATATAGGTCGGCTGTTTGAAGAGGGATATCTCTGTTATGACAGCAGCTAGGTATCCTCCTCTTTAGCCGGCAGTCTAGTTTCCGATAATAGTGGTCGCTGCAGTGAATTCGCCATGAGATCAGAGATCAGATCCAGATACACCGTCGTATCTCTGAGTTGTGCCGGCGTATCATTCTTAGAATCAGTTACGCATAGATTTCTATTAGATCTGACAGGCGTAAGTCTCTTACGCCGTTGGATCGTAACTGCATATTTACGCTGGCCGCTAGGGGCGTGTACGCTGATTTACACTTAGAAATATGTAAATCAGCTAGATACGTAAATTCATGAACGTACACCCGGCCGACGCAGTACAGATACGCCGTTTACGTTAGGCTTTTCCCGGCGTAAAGTTACCCCTGCTATATGAGGCGTACCAATGTTAAGTATGGCCGTCGTTCCCGCGACGAAATTTGAAAATTTTAAGTCGTTTGTGTAAGTCGTCCGTGAATGGGGCTGGACGGAATTTACGTTCACGTCGAAACCAATACGTCCTTTGCGGCGTATTTGGAGCAATGCACACTGGGATATGTCCACGGACGGCGCATGCGCTGTTCGTGAAAAACGTCAATCACGTCGGGTCATGGTTATTTTACATAACACACGCCCCCCTGTTCCAAATTTGAATTAGGCGGGCTTACGCAGGCCGATTTACGCTACGCCGCCGCAACTTACGGAGCAAGTGCTTTATGAATACAGCACTTGCCCGTCTAAGTTGCGTAGGCGTAACGTAAATCGGATACGTTACGCCCGCGCAAAGAGACGCCGCTGTACGAGAATCTGGCCCTTAGACTGGGATGCCATTAACCACTTCCCGACCGCCGCATGTAAATGTACGTCCACAGAATGGCACGTACAGGCAAATGGGCGTACATGTCGGATTCCCGCGGGGAGCGATCCGGGACGACAGCGTGGCTATTCGTTTATAGCCGCTCCGTCGCGATCGCTCCCCAGAGCTGAAGAACGGGGAGAGCCGTATGTAAACACGGCTTCCCCGTGCTTCACTGTGGCGGCTGCATCGATCGTGTGATCCCTTTTATAGAGAGACTCGATCGATGATGTCAGACCTACAGCCACACCCCCCTACAGTTGTAAACACAAACTAGGTGCACCCTAACTCATACAGCGCCCCCTGTGGTTAACTCCCAAACTGCAACTGTCATTTTCACAAAAAAACAATGCAATTTGAGTGAGTGAGTGAGTGAAAAACTTATATAGCGCTACACATGCGAACTGAATCGCCTCTGGGCGCTTGTTTGAGCACTTCTCCCTTGAGCTCAGAAGAGGTGGGTTTTGATCTTTCTCCTAAAGGCCAAATGGTTCTCCTCCAACCGAATGGAGGTTGGTAAAGTGTTCCAAAGTCGCGGGCCTTGGACAGCGAATCTTCTTTCTCCTTTGGACTTGTATCTGGTTTTGGGGATGTGCATAGTTGCCAACATTTGTCCAGGGACACTTTGCAGCACAGCTATTAATTAATTACCACACTCACTTCCCCGAAGCTCCACCCACTACGCATAATTTTCGCCAGGCGAAGATTATGCGGAGTGGGTGGAGCTTCGGAGAAGTCAGTGTGGTAATTAATTAATAGCTGTGCTGCAAAGTGTCCCTGGATTTTTTTTTAAAATGTTGGCAACTATGGATGAGGAGTAAATTTTGGTTGGAGGATCGCAGAACGCGATTGGGGTTGTAGGTTTTTATTTTTTCGCATAAGTATCGGGGGGCATTTCCCCAAATACATTTATGCGTTAGACAGAGTGCTTTGAAAGTGATTCTGTCTTTCACTGGTAGCCAGTGAAGGCTTCTCAGTGATGGGGAGATTGATTCCCATGTTTTTTTCCCAGTCACAAGTCGCGCGGCCGTATTGTGAACGACCTGCAGGCGCGTGATTTGGTACTTTGGGAGTCCGAGGTACAGGGCATTTGCATAGTCCAGTCTGGAGTTAACAATTGTTCCCACCACGACTGCTATGTCTTCTTTAGGAATAAATGGAATAAGTCTGCGTAGTAGGCGTAGCAGATGGTGCGATCCGCTGACTACTGACCCTATTTGTGCGTCCATTGTCATGTGGGTGTCGAAGATGACTCCGAGACTTTTGACTTTGGTTTGATTTTTCCTAGAATGGGCGGAGGTATCCAGGTTGTTGCTAGTTGATTCTTCCGATTGGCGTGAAACAGGAGAAGCTCTGTTTTTGAACCGTTGAGTTTAAGATAACTCTGTGTCATCCAGTTCTCAATCAAAGAGAGACATGTCTCTAGATTGAGATGATGATCCTTTTTGTTGCAAATGCGAAAATACAATTGTGTGTCATCCGCATAAGAGTGGTAGAGCAGCTTCTGGCTGCTGATGATTTCAAGAAGAGGGCGAAGATAGATATTAAACAGCACCGGCGACAGCGGGGATCCTTGAGGGACTCCGCATGATACCGTGCGTTTTTTTTGCTGTGAAAATGACAATGGTCCCAAAAATGTGTCAAAATTGTCCGAAGTGTCCACCATAATGTCGCAGTCACGAAAAAAATCGCTGATCGCCGCCATTAGTAGTAAAAAAAAAAAAAAAATTATAAAAATGCAATAAAACTATCCCCTATTTTGTAAATGCTATAAATTTTGCGCAAACCAATCGATAAACGCCTATTGCGATTTTTTTTACCAAAAATAGGTAGAAGAATACGTATCGGCCTAAACTGAGGAAAAAAAACATTTTTATATATGTTTTTGGGGGATATTTATTATAGCAAAAAGTAAAAAATATTGATTTTTTTTTCTAAATTGTCGCTCTATTTTTGTTTATAGCACAAAAAATAAAAACCGCAGAGGTGATCAAATACCACCAAAAGAAAGCTCTATTTGTGGGAAAAAAGGACGTCAATTTTGTTTGGGAGCTACGTCGCACGACCGCGCAATTGTCTGTTAAAGCGACGCAGTGCCGAATCGCAAAACCTGGCCTGGGCATTTAGCTGCCTAAAGGTCCGGGGCTTAAGTGGTTAAAGTTTATTCGTGTGTAAAGACATGTGTCCCAATACTTTTGAGACTATAGTGTACCATGCAGCAATCACTGGAAGGCAGGTAGACAGGAAGTGGCTGCAAGGGACCATCGGCACCGATATGTAAAAAATAAATAAATGAAAGAAATGTAAAAACAGGATTTTTTTGGAGAAAAAAAAAGGAAGTACAGTATGCAGCAAATCTCCTAAGAGAGATTCAGAAAAAAAGCAACCTGTAAATCAGCAGTTGCAGCTTCTAGTAAGACGCGGAGATCATCTTACCTTGTTGTGTCATAATCGATGACTAACGTGGGAATTGGGCTTATTGTACGGCTCACTTTGCACCTCGGTGAATAAAATCCCTGAATGGCGTCTCAGCGGCAGCTTGGAAATTGCAGGCTGCTCATTTAGACGCGGCAAACAGCAGGTGGTGAAACGTATGAAAATATTTATAGATCCTAACAAGCAAATTAGAGAACAGAAACACACGTGGCATTATTTGCTGTAATTTGGGTTTAATTGTTGCCTTGGGGGGGGATTTCCAAACTTGCAGAAACGTCGGATCATCGTGTCGCCTATTTTTCATCCATATTCAGAGAGGGATCTGAGAGGAGACGGAGCGGAGTCAGCGGCGGGGAGTCAGCGGCGGGGACCAAAACCTATTGCTGATTTTTACTGATTTTTTATTTTCCCTGTTGATAAAAGTTTCATTCAGAAATTCACAATATTCAATTGCCATCTAAGAAAGGACGGATGGTTCTAAAGTAACAAAAAAAAAAATGAAAGCCACCTTACAGCAGAAGGGAATTTTTTAATTTTTAATTTATATCAGTTAAATTCCATCCCAGGTGTCATAATCACAGAGAAAGGATAGCCCTGGTCATTGCAAGAGCACACCTGAAGGTAGAGAAGGTAGAGCATACCTGAAGGTAGAGAAGGTAGAGCATACCTGAGGCAGAGAAGGTAGAGCATACCTGAAGGTAGAGAAGGTAGAGCATACCTGAAGGTAGAGAAGGTAGAGCATACCTGAGGTAGAGAAGGTAGAGCATACCTGTGGTTTGAGGAGGTAGAGCTTACCTGAAAGTAGAGAAGGTAGAGCATACCTGAAGGTAGAGAAGGTAGAGCACACCTGAAGGTAGAGCATACCTGAGGTAGAGCATACCTGAAGGTAGAGAAGGTAGAGCATACCTGAAGGTAGAGAAGGTAGAGCCCACCTGAAGGTAGAGAAGGTAGAGCATACCTGAGGTAGAGCATACCTGAAGGTAGAGAAGGTAGAGCATACCTGAAGGTAGAGCTTACCTAAAGGTAGAGAAGGTAGAGCACACCTGAAGGTAGATAAAGAAGAGGAGGTAGAGCATACCTGAAGGTAGAGCACACCTGAAGGTAGAGAAAGTAGAGGAAGTAGAGCATACCTGAAGGTAGAGAAGATAGAGCATACCTCAGTGATTTACTGGGTCCCCACACTTTAAGAAAAAGATCCCAAGCTGGCTGTGCTGTTCGGTGGGGAGTTGGTCTGAGGTGAGCCCGTAGGCAGGTGATCCAATAGGGCTTGGATGAACCATTGGGGATCTGGGTGACCGGACACTGACAGGTTGTAGTATGCAAACTGTCAGTCGGTGGCCCCAAATTATTGACTGGGAGGATTTTCTCTACTTTCATGTTCCTGAGTACTGGGCCTGTGGCAGAGACCCTCTATCAATCTAAAACCTAATAGAGCCAAGTCGGTGGCAGAGACTTGTTCCCTCCCAGTGGTTCCGTGTGACGCTCTGGCTGCCAGGCCTGTGAGAGGGACCTGTCCAGGGGCACTATACCCACTCCGACTGGAGTGGCGACAAAACAAGCATTATTATTGGAGGCAGGACTGCTTCTTCTATCCATAGCCTGAATCTGCGAAGTTTATTCCTTTTTTTCACCAACCTATTCTATCTAACTCGAGTTGACTGTTGGTCGGGTTGGACCGTAAATAAAAGCATTGAAAATGTCAACCAACTGTCTGGAAATTCCATCACTGCTCTCATCATTACCATCAGCCCTAGACACATCATGGAGGTAACTTAATTACGCCATCCCAAATCTAACCAGCGGCTCCTCCGGGGGTAGCGCTACAAATATATCAGATGACAGGTCCACTTTTGGAAGATAAAGCCGAGCAGTAGAGCTGGTGGACAGGTGACCGTGATACTAAATATATCGGACAGGAAATGCTAAAAACTCGAGTTGTCCCTGTGTGGGTCTGACTGGCGGTGAATTCCTTTTGGTTAAGCCGAGCAGGCAGAATAATTCATGCTAAAGTGACATGTTAGCCGTTAAATTTTATTACACGGGGCTCTGAAAACGTCGTGTTTATCTCAGCCGTAAAATATTCCCAAAGAGAACGCTAAAAAAGACGAGCCTTAAAAAAAAAAAAGAGACTCCAATTATCAAGACAGATGTGAGCACGGCCGACCAATAACCGCCAGGGGAGAGCGCTTGACCGCGCAACGCCGTTATGGTTTGTTCAGGTGATTGGACACATTATTCTGGCTCCTATAAATGTCTAAAAGCTACAAAAATAATAATTAGGAAGATGCTTAAGAAAAATAAGAATGTTTTCCAAACTTTTGAGGAGTTTGTTACTAACCCCTTCCTGCCTTGGCATCCCTTTTACCCGGACCATTATGCAGGTAAAGGACCTGGCCAGTTTTTGCGATTCGGCACTGCGTCGCTTTAACTGACAATTGCGCGGTCGTGCGACGTGGCTCCCAAACAAAATTGGCGTCCTTTTTTCCCCACAAATAGAGCTTTCTTTTGGTGGTATTTGATCACCTCTGCGGTTTTTATTTTTTGCGCTATAAACAAAAATAGAGCGACAATTTTGAAAAAAATTCAATATTTTTTACTTTTTGCTATAAATATCCCCCAAAAACATATATATAAAAAAAATTTCCTCAGTTTAGTCCGATTCGTATTCTTCAACCTATTCTTGGTAAAAAAATCGCAATAAGCATTTATCGATTGGTTTACGCAAAATGTATAGCGTTTACAAAATAGGGGATAGTTTTATGGCATTTCTATTAATATTTTTTTTTTTACTACTAATGGCGGCGATCAGCGATTTTTTTCGTGACTGCGACATTATAGCGGACACATCGGACCGCTGGCTCTGATAGGCACTTCCGCACAGCCAACCAGCTGTCCTTATTCAGATAATCGGCGCCCAATGTGCGGTTATCTGAATAGGCTGGCCACAATAACATACATACAACATACAATACCCATTGGCCTATGAATTATCGATGAAACAATTAATGTCAACATCGATATTTAAGCCAATATTTTCTTATCCCGGTGTTCAGCTTTAAAGACCTCTTCCTTCTTTCTTTCTTTCTTTTTCCCTCATATAGAGTTAGAAGGGAGTTTGTTGTGAGCGATGTTTTTAGCACTCACCGAGAACGCTGTGCTATGAAGACAAATGAAAAGCTTTGTGTTTCAAAGGATCCCCTTTGGATTTGTTGAAGTAACTTCCTAGGAAGCTTCGGAAGCCGGAGGAGACCAATTACCTCCCCAGAAAACGTACTTATAGTTTGTTTTCTTTCAATTGGGCACACCGCATGCCGGTCGGTCTGATCCGCCATTACACAATGCAGGGGATCCAGGCATTTGTCAACAAATGGTGTGATCTTTGAAGGTTGGAGCAACCTACATACATACGGAATGTTCCGGAAAATCCCAAAAATTTACAATTTGCCAAATCAGACAATTACGAATTTTTTTGTATTTGTTTTCCCAAAATCTGTATGTACTTTTCAGGGATGACCAAAAACCAAATAAAATGTAAACCACCTATAGATAATATAGACAGACAGGCCTATAGGTAATTTAAACTGTTAAAAAGCCCCAATCTGTTATCCCAGCTGACTGGATTGGCTCATCAGAAACATTGCAGACTACAACAAAATGGTGACTGTCTGCTCACTGCTTTGGAATCTAGTGAGCTCCTTTTAGTATAAAATGGCTTCAGGTTGGTTTCCTACCCATGGGCCCCTCTAAGGCCCCGTACACACGACCGGATCTATCCGCTGGGATTTATCCGCGGATCAGTTCCAGCGGATAGATCCGGTCGTGTGTACAGTAGGCCCGAGCGGACAATTTTCGGCGGATAAAAATCCAGCCGATGGATTCCCAGTGGATAAAAATTTTGTAGCATGCTACAAAATCTATCCGCTGGAATCCAGTCCAGCGGACTGATCCGGTGGTCTGTACAGACTCACCGGATCAATCCGTCCGCTCCCCTCCCTCGCATGCGTCGTAATGATTCGACGCATGCGTGGAAGTACTTACCTTCCAGCGTCGCGCACGTCGCCGCATCATCATCGCGGCGACGGCGCGACACGTCACCGCGGAAGAATTCCGCGCGGATTTTGATCCGATGGTGAGTACAAGCCATCGGATCCAAATCCGGAGGAGGAATCTCCGCTGGAAACGGTCCGGCGGACCGTTTCCAGCGGAGATCCCCTCGTGTGTACGGGGCCTAAGAGGTTCTCCCATTGGTAGGAGATCAAACTCAAGCCATTTTATGACTAAGAGGAGCTCACTATATGCCAAGACAGGACAGTGTGCAGTTAGGCACGGATTTGATGTAATCTTCAATGTCTTGATTGTTGATATCCTCAAGGACTACAACAAAATGTCACCCATCTGCACACAACTTCGGCATATAGTGAGCCTCTCTTATTAAAAAATAGCTTCAGCTTGGTCTCCTACATTATGGGAGAACCCCATCTAACAGAGGTTCCTATGATTAAGCCCACATTGGTTGAAACATATTGGAGGGGGTTCTCCCATGGGTAGGAGATCAAACTGAAGCCATTTTATTACTAAGAGGAGCTCAGTATATGCCAAGGCATTGTGCTGCCATGCGTCATTTTGTAGTAGTCCTCCATGTGTCTCGATTGTTGAGAAACCAATCAGCTAGTGACTCCCAAGTGCACCTAGTGTTATCTAGTGACTCCAAGTGTTCCCCCATGTCTCCAAGTGCACCCCATGTTATCTAGTGACTCCAAGTGTTCCCCCATGTCTCTAAGTGCACCCCATGTCATCTAGTGACTCCAAGTGTTCCCCCATGTCTCCAAGTGCACCCCATGTCATCTAGTGACTCCAAGTGTTCCCCCGTGTCTCCAAGTGCACTTCATGTTATCTAGTGACTCCAAACGTTCCCCCATGTCTCTAAGTGCACCCCATGTCATCTAGTGACTCCAAGTTCCCCCATGTCTCCAAGTGCACCCCATGTCACCTAGTGACTCTAAGGCCTCGTACACACGGCCGAGGAACTCGACGTGCCAAACACGTCGAGTTCCTCGGCCAGTTCAGCCCTGAAGCCGCCGAGGACCTCGGCGGGCCGAGTTCTCCCATAGAACAACGAGGAAATAGAGAACATGTTCTCTATTTCCTCGCCGAGGTCCTCGTCGGCTTCCTCGGCCGAAAGTGTACACACGACCAGTTTCCTCGGCAGAATTCAGCCAGAAACTCGGTCGGAAGCTGAATTCTGCCGAGGAAACTGGTCGTGTGTACGGGGCCTAAGTGTTCTCCCCTGTCTCCAAGTGCACCCCATGTCATCTAGTGACTCCAAGTGTTCCCCTATGTCTCCAAGTGCACCCCATGTAATCTAGTGACTCCAAGTGTTCCCCCGTGTCTCTAAGTGCACCCCATGTCATCTAGTTACTCCAAGTGTTCCCCCGTGTGGAGGAACTTGACTGTTCTGGCCAGGGCCGGACTTACTATTGGGCTTGACTGGGCTCAAGCCCATGGGCCCTGCCCAATAGGGGGCCCCGGGTCCAATCGCAGCAAACCCCCCATTCGCGGCAATCGCGGCAACCCCCTCCCGCAATTTTGCGGCCATACCTTGTTCCCAGCAATCGCGCCAACCCCCTCCCGCAATTTCGCTGCAATACCTTGTTCCCTGCAATCGCGGAAATCGTGTCAAGGGTTGGTGGATCCAGCCCCCCCACCCTCAACAACTATGATCAGTCGGCGGTAACCCCCTCTCTGATCCAGGGGGCTCCTTTGATTACTAAGCCCAGGGGCCACCACCACCCTAAGTCCTGCCCTGGTTCTGGCCTAATCTCAACCTGATAGAACACCTTTGGGATGAATTAGAGCCAGGCCTACTCGTCCAACAAAAATGCCTGACCTCACAAATGTGCTTCTGGAAAACACCCTCCTAAACCTTGTGGACGGCCTTCCCAGAAGAGTTGAAGCTGTTATAGCTGCAAAGGATGGGGCCAACTCAATATTAAACCCTACGGACTAAGACCGGGATGCCATTAAAGTTCATGTGTGTGTAAAGGCAGGTGTCCCAATACTTTTGGCAATATAGTGTATATATTATTTTTGTTCTTGGGTTTAAATTCATTTTAACTAAGGAAAAAAGTCATGGCCGACTGACAGCGCAGCCGGGCGCTTTTAGTTAACTATCGGATGTGATGTCTAATTGATCTCCTGCCAGTACAATGTTACGACTCACAGGAGCTGGATGAGAAATACATTACAGTTCCTAATCTCTTGTTAGTGTCTCCCACTTCAGATAATGCATAGAGAGCGGGGATATGAAGAGCTGCAATCATGTAGCAGCAGGAAGACAATGCGAGGAGCCAGCGACGTTTATGTGAGCGTAATCCCGCTCTCTCCGGAATGCCTTTCATGTCGGAGCGCCGCTCGTTATCCGATCAGTCTGCAACTTGTTAATAGCAAACAGAAGGGGGAATCAATTAGTTGGCTAAACAGCTTTTTTGGAAACGATGGAAAAAAAAATTTGGACTCGGAATAGAAGCAAATTGGCGAAGGCGTGAGATTTATGACACAAACCAGAGACCTGACGCGTTTCCCAGAGATTGCGCTGTTCTGCGAAGGGCAACGCTTCATCCTGCGGCTTCCGTTCCAAACGTTTCCAGAGAGCGATTATAAGAAATACATCATAAAGGCTTTTCTGATGGCTACTTGCAAAGCTCATCGAGAAAGCTTGAAATTGCCTTTTCCCGTTTTTTTTAGGGTATCTTAACCACTTAAGGACCGACGCACACCGATATACGTCGTCAGAATGTAACGACTGGGCACAAGGGCGTATATATATATATATATACGTCCCCTTTAAGAGCCCAGCCGTGGGTGGCACGCGCACGCGACCTGGTCCGAAGCTCCGTGACCACGCCCGCGGGGACCCGCGCACCCGATCGCCACCGGTGTCCCCGCGATCGGTAACAGGAGCTGAAGAACAGGGAGAGGTGAGTGTAAACAAACCTTCCCCGTTCTTCACTGTGGCAAAGTCAGTGATCGTCTGTTCCCTGATATAGGGAATGACGATCAATGACGTCACACGTCCAGCCACGCCCCCCTACAGTTAGAAACACACAATAGGACACACTTAACCCCTACAGCGCCCCCTAGTGGTTAACCCTTTCACTGCCATTGTCTTTTCACAGTAGCAGTGCATTTTTATAGCACTGATCGCTGTATAAATGACAATGGTCCCAAAAATGTGTCCGATGTGTCCGCCTAAATGTCGCAGTCACAAAAAAAATCGCTGTTTGCCGCCATTAGTAGTAAAAAAATTATTAATAAAAATGCCATAAAACTATCCCCTATTTTGTAAACGCTATAAATTTTGCGTAAACCAATCATTAAACGCTTATTGCGATTTTTTTCCCCAAAAATATGTAGAAGAATACGTATCGGACTAAACTGAGGAAAAAAAATGTTTTATATATGTTTTGGAGATATTTATTATAGCTAGGGATGAGCTTTAAGTTCGAGTCGAACATTGCCTGTTCGCCTGTTCGGCGAACAATGAACAATTTGGGGTGTTCGCGGCAAATTCGACAAGCAGCGGAACACACTGTTAAAGTCTATGCTCAATTTAAAGGCTAATATGCAAGTTATTGTCCTAAAAAGTGTTTGGGGACCCGGGTCCTGTCCCAGGGGACATGTATCAATGCAAAAAAAAAGTTTTAAAAACTACAGTTTTTTCGGGAGCAGTGAATTTAATAATGCTAAAAGTGAAACAATAAAGTGAAATATTACTTTACATTTTGTACCTAGGGGGGGTGTAAAGTATGCCTGTGAAATAGCGCATGTTTACCGTACTTAGAACTGTCTCTGCACAAAGTGTCATTTCTGAATGGAAAAAAAGTCATTTAAAACCGGACTCGCGGCTATAATGAATTGTCGGCTCCGGCAATTCAGAGAGAATTCATTCATAAAAAAAAAAAGAAAAGCGTGGCGGTCCCCCCAAATTCAATTACCAGGCCCTTGAGGTCTGGTATAGATATTAAGGGGAACCCCGCTGCCAATTTAAAAACAAAATGACGTGGGGTTCCCCCCAAATATCCATTTCAGACCCCTCAGGTCTGGTGTGGATTTTAAGGGGAACTCCACCCCAAATTTTTTTTAAAAATGGTGTGGAGTTCCCCCAAAAATCCACACCAGACCCCTTTTCCGAGCACGTTAACCTGGCCGGCCACAGAAAAGAGGGGGGCGCCCCCCCCTCTCCTGAACCGTACCAGGCCACATGCCCTCAACGTGGGGAGGATGTCCCCATGTTGATGGGGACAAGGGCCTCATCCCCACAACCCTTGCCCGGTGGTTGTGGGGGTCTGCGGGGGGGGGCTTATCAGAATCTGGAAGACCCCTTTAACAAAGGGGACCCCCAGATCCTGGCCCCCCTATGTGAATTGGTAATGGGGTACATTGTACCCCTACCAGGGCTTTTTTTCAGGGGGAACTTGGTGGAACTCAGTTCCACCACCTCTGGCTCAGACCCTTTGGTGACTTCTCACCACAATCACTTGTAAACACGGAAGTCTGGTTTCTGTGTTTACAAGTGACAGCTCTGCACTCTGTGTGTAACCCCCCTGAACTCTGCACTCTGTATGTAATGCAATCCTGGCATTTAATGCCCCCTTTAAAATCCTCCTACTGTTTGTGAAATATGACCACGTCCACTATTTTGATGTTATTTGGAGGGTGTGTGTGGGGGAGGGGTTTTGAAGGGGTCGTAGTAGAGTTCCAGCACCTATTGTTTGAGGAAAAAAAAGCCCTGACCCCTTTCACAAAGGAAGTGTAAATAGTTGTAAAAAACACACACACACACCGTGGAAAAAAGTCCTTTATTAATAAAAAAAAAAGAAAAAAAATACAGCGGTGGTAATCTACTCGGGCCCAGCTCCCTGACCTCGTCACGTGACCTCGTCCCCCTCTGACGCACCCTCTGCTACGTCACTGGGGAAGTCCAGGCTTCCCCCATTGCGTCAGAGGGGGCGGGGTCACGTGACGGTAAAACTTGTAATAAAATACTTGGCGGTTTTATATGGTAGTGTTGTTGTACCCTTGCGGAGGCACATATAAAATTCCTTTTTTTTTTTTGTAAGATTTTTTCCCACCCTAGATGGTGGGATTTGGTAAAAAGACTAATAATACTGATTTCAGGATTAGGGATGGTGTCAAATGGGGACGATTTTGATGATATTGGGCTTTCTCCAATAAAAAAAATGAAGGGAAATCTCCCTAATTGGGAAGTGAAGGAAAATTACCCTTACTATATCCAGAGTGAAAGGAAATCTCCCTAATTGGGAAGTGAGGGAAAGTCTCCCTTACGCCCCGCACACACGATCGGAAATTCCGACAAGAAAAGTCCAATGTGAGCTTTTGGACGGAAATTCCGACCGTGTGTAGGCCCCATCGGACTTTCGTTGTCGGAATTTCCGCCAACAAAAGATTGAGAGCAGGTTCTTAAATCTTCAGACGCAAAAAAATTCCAACCGTCTGTAGCAATTCCGACGCGCAAAATTCTGACGCGTGCTCGGAAAAAAACTGACACATGCTCAGAAGCATCAAACTTCATTTTCCCGGCCCGTCGTAGTGTTGTACGGTCACCGCGTTCTTGGCGGACGAAAGTTCAGAGAACTTTTGTGTGCCCGTGTGTGTGCAAGACAAGCTCGAGCGAAATTCTGTCAGAAAAACCATCCAAGGTTTTTTCCCAACCAGTGGTGCTCAAAATATTTGGGGGGGTGCAAGCGTAAAAAAAAAAAAAAAATTGCAGCCTCACTGTGCCCATCAAATGCAGCCACTGTTCCATCAATTGTCACCACTGTGCCATGCCATCAAATGCAGCCACTGTGCCATCAATTATCACCACTGTGCCATGCCATCAAATGCAGACACTATGCCATCAATGTGCACCACTGTGCCATGCCATCAAACGCAGTCACTGTGCCATGCCATCAAACGCAGCCGCTGTGCCATGCCATCAAACGCAGTCACTGTGCCATGCCATCAAATGCAGCCACTGTGCCATGCCAAACACAGTCACTGTGTCATGCCATTAAACGCAGTCACTGTGCCATGCCATCAAACACAGCCACTGTGCCATCAATTGTCACCACTGTGCCATGCCATCAAAACGCAGCCATTGTGCCCCTCAATTGTCGCCACTGTGCCAATTGTCACCACTATGTCCCTCAATTGTCACCACTGTGCCCTTTAATTGTCGCCACTGTGCCCATTGTCACTACTGTGCCCATTGATGCCACTGTGCCCATTGATGAAACTGTGCCCATTGTCACTACTGTGCCCATTGTTGCCACTGTGCATGTCACTGTGCCCATT
This sequence comes from Rana temporaria, assembly GCF_905171775.1. Classification (NCBI taxonomy): domain Eukaryota; kingdom Metazoa; phylum Chordata; class Amphibia; order Anura; family Ranidae; genus Rana; species Rana temporaria. The sequence continues at coordinate 6,242,408 of NC_053501.1, read as the reverse complement.
GTCACTACTGTGCCCATTGATGCCACTGTGCCCTTTGTCGCCTCTGTGCCCATTGTCGCCGCTGTACCCTGTAAAATGCACTTACCTTAATCCTTTGATGTCCCTTGATGTCTTCTCCCACCTTGGTGACGCTTCAGCCAATCAGTTTACCGATAACCAGAATCAGCAAACCCTATTTCCCGGACGACTTACGCAAACGACATAAAATTTTCGAATTGCGACGCGGGAACGGCGGCCATACTTTAACATTACTATTCCAGCTATTTGATGGAATATCTTTAGGCCTGCTAATGCGTTACGTAAACGGCATATCTGTACTGCGTCGGCCGGGCGTACGTTCGTGAATAGGCGTATCTAGTGATTTAAATATTCTACACCGACCGCAGTGGATGCGCCACCTAGCGGCCAGCCTAAATATTGCACCCTAAGATAGGACGGCGCAAGCCGTCGTATCTTAGATAGGTTTAAGTGTATCTCTGTTTGAGAATACACTTAAACTTAAGTCAGGGGCAGATTCAGAGTTAGGTCGGCGTATCTATTGATACGCCGGCCTATCTCTATGTGAATCTAGCTATATGCTTGTCCAGTTTTACCGCCGGGTTCAAAAACCAGAGTTAACCAGGAAATCTAACAATCGGTTCAGCATTGGATCCCAATTAAAAGGCAATCATTTGCCATCATCAATCATGAGAAGACAACGGCAGGAAACTTAGAATAATATTTCTTTTGGGTCCATCGTTAAGATGTGAGTGAAGGACGGAGGTTAAGTATGTATAAACATGGAATAAGTGTGCGGAGGGAAGATTGGGGTCCGGATCGCGTTACAATTGATCGCCTGGCGTCATCACCGATCAATGGAATAATCAGTAATCACAGCTCCGTATTGTCTGTTTACACAGAGCGATCCCCACATCTGTTACAAAGCCAACGATCACACGTTCAGAGGTCCACTGGCGCTGAAATTCTATCTGGTGACCCCGATAATTGGCGCCGTTAACCCCCCCCCGACCCCTCGTTATCACTTATCCCCTCATTACAGTCAGCTTGGGTACTGCGAAACCTTAACATGCTGAGCTGCACCCAATCGTTTCCTTTGCATAAAGTCATCGCTGTGAAATGTCTGAAAAATTAGCAAGCTGATTTAAATTCCTTAAAAGAAATATATAAATATGAAATACTTCAAAGTGCAAATGCACAAATTCCAGCCATACCAACCCCCCCCTCCCCACCCCCACCCGGCCTCTTCATCTCTTCAGTAACAGTAATATGACGGCATACAGCAGACCAGAAAACATTCAATTTTCACAGCCCGGTCTGTCCAAGGTTAGTACAGTAACACCTTGGATTGCGAGCAGCAGCGGTGTGTCCGTCAGGGCCGGCCCTATGATGGGACAGGATGGTACCATGGGTACCAGGCAGCACTTTTAGGGGGGGCAGCATACTGATGCCCACCAGCCTGTTCCGCCAGCTCCGCTACCCAAATAAAATTGATGCCTTTTTTTCCCACAAATAGAGCTTTCTTTTGGTGATATTTGATCACCTCTGCGGTTTTTATTTTTTGTGCTATAAATATATATATTTTTTAACTTTTTGCTATAATAAATATCCCCATAATTTAGAAAAATAAACTATTTTCTTCAGTTAAGGCCAATATGTATTCTTCTACATATTTTTGGTACCAAAAAAAAACACAATTAGCGTACATTGATTAGTTTGTGCAAAAGACATTGTGGCCGCCGGCAATTCACAGGTCCCTTTATACTCCCGGATACATGTATAGAGCCATGGCAGGTCCTTTTATACGCCTATATGCATGTATAGAGCCATGACAGGCCCTCTTTATACATGTATAGAGCCATGACAGGCCCTCGTTATACTCCTTTATACATGTATAGAGCCATGGCAGGTCCCTTTATACGCCTATATGCATCTATAGAGCCATGACAGGTCCTCTTTATACTTCTTTATACATGTATAGAGCCATGACAGGTTCTCTTTATACATCTATAGAGCCATGACAGGCCCTTGTTATACTCCTTTATACATGTATAGAGCCATGTCAAGTACTCTTTATAGTCCTATATACATTTATAGAGCCATGACAGGTCCTCTTTATAGTCCTTTATACATGCATAGAGCAATGACAGGTCCTCTTGATATTCCTTTACATGTAAAGAGTAATGACAGGTCCTCTATATACATGTATAGAGCCATGACAGGTCCTCTTTAAACTCCTTTATACATGTATAGAGCCATGACGGGTCCCCTTTAGTTATCATGATATAAAATAATGAATGTGGGGGCCTTTTGTTTGGCGTGATTTTTTTTCTGGGGGGGGGGGGGCAGCATTTCATTCTTGGTCCCAGGCAGCACAATGTCTTGGGCCAGCACTGGTGTCCGTAGTGGGCGCAGGAGCGCCGCCCCCTCTCTGTCCTGCACCCGTCACTCAACAATACATAGAGTGCCGGCCATCTGAATAACGGCAGCTGGTTGGCTTTGGAAGTGTCTATCAGACTAAAAATGACAACGGTGTCAAAAAGTGTCCGATGTGTCCGCCATAATGTCGCAGTCATGATAAAAATCGCAGATCGCCGCAATAACTGGTTAGAGGGCGTGCATGCGTGCCACTGCCGGCTCGCTCCCGCTGTGATCATACACAGCGGGAGCCCATCGGCGGATACTAAGGACTCAAAGTCCGCCGGCACCCGTTCGATCATCCAGCACAGAGGCAGAATGGCGGTCTGCCTATGTACGCAAGGCAGATCACCGTTCTGACAGGAGGGAAGGCATGGATCCATTGTTCCTTCAAAGCAGGGACTAGGATGCGTGTCTTCTCCTAGTAAAAAGCACTTCTCCCACTGTAATAAAACACTGGCTAGGCTCACATTTAACCCTTTGATCGCACCTGAGTTAATCCCGTCCCAGCTATAGCCGCTCGCTGTATCACTGGGCCCCGCCCCTCAGCGCGCAGTGTGACTGGATGTGACTGACAGCAGCGCCAGCCAATGGCTGCGCTGCTCTCAATCCATCCGCTCTAGCCAATCAGCGGCCAGGCTGAGCGGCGAAGAGGATCTCGGGACCAAGGGCGGGACTTTCGAGGGGTCAGGTAAGTAAAACGGGGGCTCGGGGGGGGGGGGGGGCGGCGTCATCATATGTTTTTTTTACCTTAATGCATAAATTGCATTAACCACTTAAGTCCCCTGGACCAATATGCTGCTAAACGCCCAAAGGCGTTTTTACAATTCGGCACTGCGTCGCTTTAACTGACAATTGCGCCGTCGTGCGACGTGGCTCCCAAACAAAATTTACGTCCTTTTTTCCCCACAAATAGAGCTTTCTTTTGGTGGTATTTGATCACCTCTGTGGTTTTTATTTTTTGCGCTATAAACAAAAATAGAGCGACAATTTTGAAAAAAATGCAATATTTTTTTACTTTTTGCTATAATAAATATCCCCCAAAAACATATATAAAAAATTTTTCCCTCAGTTTAGGCCGATACGTATTCTTCTACCTATTTTTGGTAAAAAAAAAATCACAATAAGCGTTTATCGATTGGTTTGCGCAAAATTTATAGCGTTTACAAAATAGGGGATAGTTTTATCGTTTTTTTTTTTTTTTTACTACTAATGGCGGCGATCAGCGATTTTTTTCGTGACTGCGACATTATGGCGGACTCTTCGGACAATTTTGACACATTTTTGGGACCATTGTCATTTTCACAGGAAAAAATGCATTTAAATTGCATTCTTTATTGTGAAAATGACAGTTGCAGTTTGGGAGTTAACCACAGGGGGCGCTGTAGGAGTTAGTGTTCACCTAGTGTGTGTTTACAACTGTAGGGGGGTGTGGCTGTAGGACTGACGTCATCGATCGAGTCTCCCTATAAAGGGGATCACTCGATCGATGCAGCCGCCACAGTGAAGAACGGGGAAGCCATGTTTACATACGGCTCTCCCCGTTCTTCAGCTCCAGGGAGCGATCGCGAGGGGGCGGCTAGAAACGAATAGCCCTCGTCCCGGATCGCCCCCCGCGGGTTTCCGACCGCCGCATGTAGCGCCCTCGTCCCCGACCCGTGGAAAGGCGAGGACGTACATGTACGCCCATATGCCTGTACGTGCCATTCTGTGGACGTACATATACATGCGGCGGTCGTTAAGCGGTTAAGGTGGAAAAACATTTTCCTTTACAACTCCTTTAAGTTGAATGTGCTATTGCATATATGTTCCATATTCAGTACCATTGTCACTGTATTCTTATTCATGTAACAATACTGTACAGTGTAACATTGTACTTCAAGGTTGGATGGAAATGTTACATTAGATACGTTTGTAACTCTTCTGTTTGACACTTCTGTCTTCTGTCTCGGTTTGTATCTCTTACTTTCTTGTTTTTCTTTTTTTTTTTCTGTGTGAATCAACTATTTTTATTAATTTTTTTCAAAACTCTTATGCCGCGTACACACGATCGGAAATTCCAACAAGAAAAATCTGATTGGAGCTTTTGGTTGGAAATTCCGACCGTGTGTAGGCCCCATCGGACTTTTGCTGTCGGAATTTCCGACAACAAAAGATTGAGAGCCGGTTCTCTATTTTTCCGACGGAAAAAGTTCCTAACGGAAAATCGGCTCGTCTGTATGCAATCGCGACGCGCAAAAAGAAAACACACGCAAGCTCAGAATCAAGCAAAAGAGCCGATCTGCCTATTGAACTTCATTGATCTCGGCTCGTCGTAGTGTTGTACGTCACTGGCGTTCTTGACGTTCGGAATTTCAGACAAAATTTGTGTGACCGTGTGTATGCAAGACAAGTTTGAGCCAACATTCCGCCAGAAATGAGGGCCGGTTCACACTGCTGCGTTGCAGGAACCCTGCGAATCACACCTGCCCTCTGAGGACGATTACAGTGGCAGGGCCCCGCGGACTCTCTATTACCGGAGATCTCGCCTCAATTACCTCGGCCTCAATTTGCGTCGATGATCTGTACAATGGTGTCAGGCCCACAGGGTCACAAACTGTGACTAGCCTTGCACCAAAATTGTACAGTAAAAATAAAATAATAGGTCACATAAAACCACCGAATTTGCGGCGTCTTTTTCATTTTTTTAAAAGTAGTAATTAGAATTAAATTCTTTCCTTCCATTATGTGGACTGTTGTAATGGCGTGGTGTCATAGTTTATTATTTGTTTTATATTAATGATTGATTTCAAAGTTTACAGCTGTATAAACACTTGTTTTATATAATTTCTTTATATTACTTTTTATAAAAGTGGAAGTTTGGATTTGGGATGATTTTTGGCTAAATAAATTAATTGTAGTGCAAACTTTCCCAGCACACTGGCTTCTTCTTTATTATTATTATTATTATAATTATCATTATTATTATTATTATTATTATTATTATTAATAATAATAATAATAATAATAATATTTGTAATATTTAAATGATATGTTTAACCACTTAAGGACCGCCTCCTGCACATTTACGTCGGCAGAATGGCACGGCTGGGCACAAGCACGTACAGGTACGTCCTCTTTAAGTGCCCAGCCGTGGCGCGCGCACGTGACCCGGTCCGAAGCTCCGTGACCGCGGCCGCGGGACCCGATCGCCGCTGGAGTCCCGCGATCGGTCCCCGGAGCTGAAGAACGGGGAGAGCTGTGTGTAAACACACCTTCCCCGTTCTTCACTGTGGCGCCGCCATCGATCGTGTGTTCCCTAATATAGGGAACCACAATCAATGACGTCACACCTACAGCCACACCCCCCTACAGTTAGAAACACAGATGAGGTCACACTTAACCCCTTCAGCACCCCCTTGTGGTTAACTCCCAAACTGCAATTGTCATTTTTACAGTAAACAATGCATTTTAAATGCATTTTTTGCTGTGAAAATGACAATGGTCCCAAAAATAATAATGTCGCAGTCACGAAAAAAAATCGCTAATTAGTAGTAAAAAAAAATTTGGGATAAAAATGCAATAAAACTATCCCCTATTTTGTAAACGCTATACATTTTTACCAAAAATTTGTAGAAGAATACGTATCGGCCTAAACTGAGAAAAAAAAAATGTTTTATATATTTTTGGTGGATATTTATTATAGCAAAAAGTAAAAAATATTGCATTTTTTTCAAAATTGTCGCTCTATTTTTGTTTATACCGCAAAAACTAAAAACCGCAGAGGTGATCAAATACCACCAAAAGAAATCTCTATTTGTGGGAAAAAAAGGACGCCAATTTTGTTTTCTTTTTTTTATATATATTTTTGGGGGATATTTATTACAGCAAAAAGTAAAAAAATATTGCTTTTTTTTTTTTTTTAATTGTCGTTCTTCTTTTGTTTATAGCGAAAAAATATTTCCTTTAGTGACCCTTTAACTTTCAATAAAATTTTGATAAAAAAAAAAAAAATAGTAAATAAAAAAAAATCAATAGCGCAAAAAATAAAAACCGCAGAGGTGATCAAATACCACCAAAAGAAAGCTCTATTTGTGGGAAAAAAAAGGACGCCAATTTTTTTTCGGAGCCACGTCGCACGACCGCGCAATTGCCAGTTAAAGCAACGCAGTGCCGAATCGCAAAAAGCGGCCTGGTCTTTGGCCAGCGAAATGGTCCGGGGCTGAAGCGGTTAAACAGGATTTATATCGCGCCGACAGTGTAATATTAATAATAATTCTATAAATATTGGTTCATGATCTGTGGTGAATGGTTCTGTCGTAAATGGGCAACTGGCGCTTTTTCCGATCCCCCGCTGCACCCCCAAATTTTCAAGGCTGATTTAACGCACGTGCACCTGAGAAGACGAATAGCGAAAGCTCTTCAGGTTTCTCTGAAGGTCTCTCCGGCGTCTCTTTGCAAATGAACTGCGGGGTGGAGGTTGTAAATTTCCTCTCAGTATTATGACGAGGAGAAGTAATGCTCCCAGTTAAGCCTTCGGGTGTTTTGGGATCGGCAATAAAGGCCGTTATTTATGCACTGTCCCCGCGCTGCGCCGACTCCTGCATCTGCCCAGATTTATCTGTGCGCCGGGTGACCCGCGGCGGAGGCGATCGCCCCGGGTTCTTGCGACACGCACCGCCGCGCGCTTCTTAAAGGTTACCACAATAACTCAGCGCTGCCAGGAGACTCGGCGACCCGGCGCGTCCTGAGAGGATGCTTCATTTTATTTTTTACCTGGCAGAAGAAGATGAAATCGTAATCCGGAGTATAGAGAACCGGCGGTGGCTTCTGGCCAGGAGAAGAGAAACGGGGGAGGGGGGTTGAACGCACCTAAACTGGAACTGACGCGTTCCGGGTGCCCTGCGCTCTGTTCTTTCTGAAGCAATTAGAAACTTTTTTCAATAAATTTGTGATTTTTTTTTTCTGTGTTTGCATTTAGTAAATCTTTCAAAAGGGAAAAAAGTAAAAAAAAAAATTAATTAACCACTTCAATTGACGGCGGCTTCACTGCCCGTTTCCTACTGCCCATTCACAAGAAGAAACCGAGTGTAGGAGGAGGAAGAGAATCCACCACGGAGGATGAAGTGGCAGATTCGGGACTTCCGCATAGCAACAGCTATTTAGTTGCGCCGCTTGATCGTTCTTATATGTCCCCTCCCTCCTGCTGCCATCCGGTGCTTCCCCGAGCTCTCCCGTTCCATCGGGGGCCCGGAGAGTGAATCGGTCGGCGCTGCCTGGAAAGCATATAGAGATCAATGGTGACCAGATGGTCACCAGTCATCTCTATGACCGTCGGAGGCCCGGGCGCGACGTTATGACGTCACGCCCGGTACCCAAAAGTAAACAAAGCCGCAATCGTGGCTGTCGGCATGAGATCAGTGATTTTTTTTTTCACCGATTTCATGCTTGTAAGCCTGGAGGAGAGATGTGGGGTCTTATTGACCCCCCCACATCTCTCCATAAAGAGGACCTGTCACACTGATTCCTATTACAAGGGATGTTTACATTCCTTGTAATAGGAATAAAAGTGATCAAAAAATATATATATTTTTTTAAAAAGTGTAAAAAAAAAAAAAATTAAGTAAAATAAATAAATAAATAAATAAAACATTTCAAAACGCCCCTGTCCCCGTTATCTCGCACGCAGAAGCGAACACGCATGCAAGTCCCGCCCACATATGTAAACGCCGTTCAAACCCCACATGTGAGGTATCGTCCCGTGTGTAAGAGCGTGTGCAACAATTCTAGCACTAGACCCCCTCTGTAACTCAAAAATAGTAACCTGTACTGAAATTTGGCGCCATTCCATGAGTGTGCGGAATTTTAAAGCGTGACATGTTAGGTATCAATTTACGCGGCGTAACATCATCTTTCACATTATACAAAAAAATTGGGCTAACTTTACTGTTTTGTTTTTTTAAATTTATGAAACCGTTTTTTCCCCCCAAAAAAAGGCGTTTGAAAAATGATTGCGCAAATACCGTGCGAGAAAGAATGTTGCAATGACCGCCATTTTATTCCCTAGGGTGTCTGCTAAAAAAAATATATATATATAATGTTTGGGGGTTCTGATTCATTTTCTAGCAAAAAAAATTGTGATTTTTACATGAAGGAGAGAAAGTGCCAAAATAGGCCCGGTGGACAAGTGGTTAATAACATTCAATTTTCATTTTTTCCCCCCTACTCACCAGGGCAGCCATATTGGAGCAGAGAACTGGGGGGGGGGGTGCTGGGGTCCCTGGGGACCATTGGGCCCCTTACAGGTGTAATGCAAAAAAAAAACGGGAGGGGGGGCCAGCCGGGCCCCTGGGGACCATCGGGCCCCTTACAGGTGTAATGCCTGTACCCCCCTGATGGCGGCCCTTCCACCCACACAGGACAAATGTATACGCCGTTTTAGTGATAGAAAAACGTTTTATTGTAGCCTAGAAAGATCTGCATCTTATCCTCCATCAGAATGAAGATCAGCACACTATTGGGGGCTCATTTCTCAGCCTCTCTGCGGTCGGCCCAGACCGGTGCTCATGAACTGACCTTCCCCCAGTCTGCGGTCTGCACCCCGCAATCCGCAGACAGACGCCTCGGAGTTCCTTGACATTCCTAATTTTTTACAAATGCCTTTTCCGTAGTACGAGGTCTGGAAAGTTTCTTCTCTGTGCTGGTCTCTCCAAAAAATCAGGGGAAATCAGCGTTCAAGGCTGAAATCTGCAGAACCGCAGCCGGGAGGGTTTAAAAGCTCATAAAAAGAATTAATAATGTATTTTACAGAAGGTCTCCGCTGATCATCACTTCCTTACAAATCCACAACATTGGAACATATAGAAGGGCTACCGGGGGGCTTATTAGCTCCATTCGCGATGCCTTCCTGCGATCTTGTCAGGCACCAGCCAATCATATGTACCCTCTCTATATAAAAAGTGTTAAAGGTGAACAAAAACTCTCTCATTCTTTCTCTCTCTCTCTTTCTCTTTCGCTCGCTCTCTCTTTCTCTCTCTCTTTCTCTCTCTCTCTTTCGCTCTCTCTCTTTCTCTCTCTCTCTCTTTCTCTCTCTCTCTCTTTCTCTCTCTCTTTCTCTCTTTCTCTCTCTCCCTGTCTCTCTCTCGCTCTCTCTCTCGCTCTCTCTCTCTCATTTTGAACACTGCCAGGAACAATTGAGTGCTGCCCGTGATACTTTTTATTTTATTTGCACTAACATACAATTTTTCAGGACAAGCTTTTGGGGTATGTCCCCTTCTACAAGGTTCCAGCAATAATAATTCATAAAAGTGAATGTTACAAAAAAGAGCTCTGAGGGAAAGGAAAAAATACAAACAAATAAACACAAGCACAAATCTACATGGTTTGATTACCATTATCATGTACATTTGTGCTTGTTGTGTTTGTTTACATTTGTGCTTGTTGTGTTTGTTTACATTTGTGCTTGTTGTGTTTGTTTACATTTGTGCTTGTTGTGTTTGTTTATTTATTTATTTTCCCCTTCCCTCGGAGATTATCTCCTTTTGTAACATTCTGCTAAAACTTTTGTGAATCAGTATTGCTGGGACCTTGAAGAAGGGGAAAACTTGTATGTTAGTGCAAACTGTTGGCGCTCTATAAATCCTGTATAATAATAATAATAATAATAATAATAATAATAATAAATAAAAAAGTATCATGGGCAGTACTCAATTGTTTCTGTAGCAAGTGCACTCTTACGGCTACAATCACCTCCTGCCAGGAGAAAGGCGTTTAGAAGAGTCGCAGTGTTCATGAGGCCCTAAGTGTTGGAATGTCGCCTGTAATAGCTGATGGGGTTGCCGCTCCCTCCACACATTTATCATCCTCGGACTCTGCGATTACAAGTTACGAGACATCTTAGAAGAGAGCGTCTGTTTGTGGAGCGGCGGGTGGCCTGTCACTCCTGCTGGTGGCTGAGAGCCGGACTCCCCGCGCTGCGCGGCGCGGCTCGTACTTGTGCAGCCAGGGCTGTGGTGACAGATAGGCAGACTGGAGTCTTTGTTCCTCAATATCTTCTCCTGGCGGGGAGCTGGATCTCACCCGACAGAGTTTCCTTTCCCATGGACCCCGGGCCCTCCGTATTGACACAACTGTCCTCCACATTGGCTGACAAAGGACGCCCGGCGTGTGAACGTCGGAGCCGCTGACAAGCTGAACAAACCGCAATATCTTCCCCCGGAGGAGGAAAACGACGGAGACCCCAAAATTGTATCCCGATCCATTTCAATCCAATCAATTTTGGATCCGATCTTGATCACTATCCCGAAAGATCAATAATCTGCAGCATACGCGCATTCGTCGCAATCTCTTACGTCGTCGCTAGTCGGTTTTTCCAGTCGTAAAGTTAAGGGTGCTTTTTCATGGCTTATATATTTAGAACAGCCATGTTAAAGTACTGTATGGCCGTCGTTCCCGCGTCAAAATTACATTTTTTTTTTTTTTTTTGCGTAAGACGTCCGGGAATACGAAATTACGTTACGCACGTCGCCGTTCAAAAAACACGTTGGGGCGCTGTAATTGTGCGCAAAGCACGGCGGGAAAATTGCGAACGGAGCATGCGCAGAACGTCCGGCGCGGGAGCGCGCCTAATTTAAATGGTACACGCCCCATTTGAATTAGGCGGGCTTGCGCCAGACGGCTTTACGTTACACCGCCGTAAGTTTACATGCAAGTGCTTGGTGAATCAGGCACTTGCGCTGAAAAATTGCGGCGGTGTAACTTAAAGACGATACGTTACGCCGCCGCAGTTTTCTGTGAATCTGGCCCTATATTTCTAACATCCCCTCCATTTAAATGTAGGCTTTATCCTAGTTTAGGGCTGTACTTAAAGTGTCAGTTTTTAATACGCAACCTTGATAAACGTTTCATGCCGGTTGATTTACGGTTGTTGTTCAACTAATTTGCATTGTTTTAATGTATACACCGCACTTTCTGTAACCAACTTGTTTTTACTCTGTCACTTTAAACACTTTAATAAAATGTATATATAAAAAAAAAAAGGAGCATGGGGAGGAAAAAGAGGCGAAGAAAGAGAAGCAAGGCAAGAGGAAATCAAAGAAAAGGGAAAGAAGGAGTAAAAGCAGAAAGCGAGGGAAAGAAAAGAGAAACAAAGGAGATGGAAGTAATGGACGTAAATAAGGAAATAAAAAAGGGAAGGAATGAGTAAAGGAAAGAAGAAGAGAGAAAAAGAAGAGAGAAGAAAAGAAGGAAAGAAGGCAGGCAGAAAGGATTTATATAACCTTCCTTCCACTTTTTCTTTCACTTACTTTTTCACAAGAGAAGGCAAGGAAAGAAAGAGGCAAGGAGGGAAAGTGAGGCCTCGTACACACGGCCGAGGAACTCGACGTGCCAAACACGTCGAGTTCCTCGGCCAGTTCAGCCCTGAAGCCGCCGAGGAGCTCGGCGGGGCGAGAGCTCCCATAGAACAACGAGGAAATAGAGAACATGTTCTCTATTTCCTCGCCGAGCTCCTCGTCGGCTTCCTCGGCCGAAAGTGTACACACGGCCAGTTTCCTCGGCAGAATTCAGCCAGAAACTCGGTCGGAAGCTGAATTCTGCCGAGGAAACTGGTCGTGTGTACGGGGCCTCAAGCAAAGTAAAGAAAGCAGAATATACTTCCCAGCGTGGAAGGAAAGGAAAAGGAAAGGGAAAAGGAAAGAGAAAAGGAAAAGATAAGGGAAAAGGAAAGGGAAAGGGAAAGGAAAGGATTTTGGTAAAAACTTCCTAAACAACTGATTCCCTCCAGCACATGTTTACATTATATTCTATATTTTCTCTCTGTACTATGTATGTGCAGACTTCGCCATTTCTTGTGTGATGGGAAGGAAAAGAGATCACATGAGCTCTATGGGTATCTAACAAGAGTCTGTTGTTTCTATTCCTCTGAACCTTTCAGTGAGATAAGAGGACCAGCAACACACAACGCTTGTACTGGCCTACTAAGCAGGGAGCAGATCCTGGACTTACGATGAACATATTGGACTGCTCCTATACACACAGGCCCGGATTCACAAAGCACTTACGCCGACATATCTCGAGATACGCCGCGTAAGTGTAAGTATGCGCCGTCGTATCTATGCGCCGTGCCCATAAACTGAGATACACCTGAAAATCGGCTTCATCCGACCGACGTAACTTGCCTACGCCGTCGTTTTCGTGGGCGCATATTTACGCTGGCCGCAAGTGGCACTCCCATTGATTTCCTATTCAAATATGGAAATGAGGGAGATACGTCGATTCACGAACGTACTTGCGCCCAGCGCATAATATATGCGGTTTGCGTAAGTCGTACGTCCGGCGTAAAGTCATTCCCCATATATGAGGCGCAACTCATGCTAAGGTATGGACCAGGGAACAGAGCCGTCGTATTTTACGTCGTTTACATAGTACGTGATTAGGGCTGAGCGTAGGTTACGTTCACGTCGTAGGCAGTGATCTGTCGAACCTTAGGGAGTAGTTCCGACGTTATTCTGAGCATGCGCACTGGGATATGTCCATGGGACGGCGCATGCGCCATTCGTTTTAAGTACTTGTATGGCATGCGGCCCATCATTTGCATGGGGTCACGCCTCATTAGCATGGCTCACGCCCACTTCCACCTACGCCGGCTTACGCAGAGGGAACCCAGCGCAGTTTGGGAGGCAGGTGCTTTGTGAATTCGGTGCTTGCCTCTCTGCGCTACGTCGGCGTAGCGTAAAGGAGATACGCTGCGGCGGCATAAATATACGCCAATGTATGTGAATCCGGGCCATTATATACTACCCACATAGGTCAGGAGTCTACAACATAACTGTCATTTATTTTCATGAAGCTGATCCTTTTAACAGCTAGGAAATATATAGGGAACGGGTAACGTCTGCCATCATAAGTCTTTTATTTTTTCTCATTTCACTAAAACATCCTGAATAGAAATCCATATGTCCCCGGCACTAACCATATTTCCACAAATCTCCATGTTCACGTTATCCAGGCTAAAATAAACAGATTTTATGATAGAAAATCATCCATTACAGGAAAAAATTATAATAAAAGCCGTCGGCGGGGAGAAGGACGGGGTATAACGGGGTGATTCCAAGAAAGGCTGATGGTGGGATGAAGGGGATCATTGTACGGAGGATTAAAACACAGTTACAATGTTATATCCCATTATAATCCGCAGGAAGACCTTCACACACCTGATAATACTTTCCTCCATACGATGGCGCAGAGTCAATGCTCCGCACAGACGCAGAACCTGGACTGTATCACAGGAGATAATTCCTTCTTCATGTAAGCGATCATATTACTGGAAAACATCCCTCCACATACATAAAACATCAATATGGAAATGTAACATACTTTCTTTTTTTTTCAAGTGAAATAGAAACATAGCAAAACAACACAAAAAAGACCAAATGGTCCATCTAGCCTGGCCCTTTTTGACTTATATATATATTTTTTTAGTATTATTATTAACAATATTATGATGTATTTTTTTTTGTCACAATATAATTTAAAGTATACAAGTTAAACAATACATAAGTATAATAAATAAAGTATCAAAGTAAACCATAAGAGATAATTTTCATACATTAATAAGTGATCGTGATTAGAAACAAACCCAGTAATATAATAAATCAAGAAAGGAAATCTGAGTTACCAGGTGGGGAAGGATTATATAGTAATTAAATCAAATAGCAAATAATGTTTGTGGGGAAAAAAAAAGAAAGAAAAAAAGGATAAAATAAATAAATAAATAAATAAATAAATGTGTAAACTAAGAAGCCTAATAACAATAACGAGTGTCAAATGGCCTGAATCGATTAGTCAAGTCAAAGTCCCATCTTGGGTCTTACGTATAAAGTGTATTTCTTTAACCACTTGACTTCCGGAAGGTTTTACCCCCCTTCATGACCAGGACAGTTTTTGCTATTTAGCAATGCACTATTTTAATTGGCAATTAAATACACACAAATTAAATTCATATATTTTTTTTCCCGCCACACAAATAGAGATTTTTTGGTGGGATTTGATCACCACTGGGTTTATTTTCTGCCATATAAATGGAAAAAGGACAAGAATGTTGGAAAAAAAAATGAAGTTAATTAATAAAAATTTAAAAATTCTGCAGGTGCTGACTTTCAATAATTGGACACATACCCGTCCTGGAGTCCAGCACGTCGGCAGCAGAAGACGAGCAATCGCTCATCTCTCGCTGCCCACACCACCATCCTCGGTGAGGGAATCAGGAAGTGAAGCGTTGCGGCGTCACTGCCCGATTCCCTTGCGCCGTCTTCACTGGTCCCTGCTGTGTTCTGGGAGCCGAGTGTTTTCCAGAACACAACCGGGGAGGGGGGGGGAACGGGAAGTGACACACTACCCACAGATCCCTGCAGTGTGTTCCCAGAAGTGGGTGCAAATACCTGTCTTAGACAGGTATCTGCACCCCCCTCCCCCCTGAAAGGTGGCAAATGTGACACCGGAGGGGGAGAGGATTCTGATGAGCGGAAGTTCCACTTTAGGGTGGAGCTCCGATTTAAATCCACTTACTATTGACTGATTTCCTCCCCCCCCCCCCATCTCCACTGGAAGTACCTATTACGAGTGAGGACGTGAGGCCGACTGGCCACTTTCCTCTAAATCCACGTCGCCCTGAATGCCGGGTTCACTGGTTTGCACTGTCGTGAATCCATTGGAACGCATCGCATTTGCGTTTGGAATGCATCGCGCATGCGCAGTTGACCGCCACGTGACTTCCGGAGCATTCTAGGATAGGCAGCAAACTGTGACACTACACCGGCGTATCTCCCTCATTTGCATATGTGCATAGAAAATCAATGGGAGCGGCAAATGCGTCCGGCGTAAATATGCGCCCACGATACGACGGCGTAGGCAAGTTACGTCAGTCGTAGGAAGCCTATTTTTAGGCGTATGTCACATTGTGGGCGCACAGATACGACGGCGCATAGTTACACTTACGTGGCGTATCTCGAGTTACGTCGGCGTAAGTGCTTCGTGAATCCGGGCCTATTTTTATAAAGACCTGTTTTGGGCTTTTAATGAAGAATTGAAAAATCCAGTAAGAGTTTATTAATGATTTGATATTTTTTACATGCATCAGTAACTAACTCTGTTAGTTTGGCCACCAAAGCTTTGCATGTTTTGCACATCTTACGAGGCGTGAACGATGTATTTGCAAAGCATTGGCATCCAGTTCACGTAAACACTATGCAAAACCCTCTATTAGCGCCTGGGGGTATGGGAGAGAACAGGCTCTCCAATGTTTGATTTCAATGTGAACGAAGGGTGACCCAACTCTGGGTAAATTTAATAATCACCAGAGCTGGGTCAAGTCAAATTGGATGCTCATGTGCCAATGTAGTTTTGTTCCAATTAACCCGTTTATATCTAGAGGGGTTTGGGAACACATGTTGGTAAAATTAGCAGAGCTTCCTGCAAACTGAACCCAGATGAGCTCCCCTTTGTGGTGGAGGCTGCTGGTGGCAGAGGTCACCTCCAAGGTCCAGTGGTGAGAAGAAGAGGCCCGGGGAGGGAATGTGAGGAGCATTGTACAACATGGCTGACACATCTGGAAGATGTTAGCGCTGTATAAGAGTGGACGACAAAGACATCAAATATCGGATATCACAGACAAGACACTTTGCCACCCCACGTCTTCTTATTTGGTTTTATAATTTTGTTAAGACCAAAGCCGACACAGGTCAAACATACACATGTCCAGATACTCAACCCAACGGTGCCACCAGATCTAAAGAAGCAACGGTGCCTCCAGATCTAAAGAAGCAACGGTGCCTCCAGATCTAAAGAAGCAACGGTGCCTCCAGATCTGAAATGCCCCAACATTTACCTCTAGAACCAAATATCCACATTATGGGAACCAGGGGTAACCTGAAAACATTACATTGAGATAAACACGTCTATGAGGTCCTCTTCTACCTCTTTCTAATCCTCTTTCTCTATAGATCGAGATGTTTGTTTGGAGAAATTGCCTATAATCTTGGCCAGCATGCCACAGACTTTTCCCAGGGAAGCTAAGATACATTGGGGGTTATTTACGAAAGGTAAATCCACTTTGCACTATAAGTGCAAACTACAAGTGCAAAGTGCACTCGAAATTGCACTGAAAGTGCACTTGGAAGGGCAGTCGCTGTAAATCTGAGGGGAAGATATGAAATGAGGGGATTTTATCATCCAATCATGTGCAAACTAAAATTCTGTTTTTTATTTTCCTTGCATGTCCACCTTGGATCTACAGCGACTACACTTCCAAGTGCACTTTCAGTGCAATTTCAAGTGCACTTTGCACTTGTATTTTGCACTTGTAGTACAAAGTGGATTTGCTTTTCGGAAATAACCCCCTATGTATCTTAGCTTCCCTGGAAAAAGTCTGTGGCATACTGGCCAAGATTATAGGCAATTGCTCAAAAACAAACAACTCAATCTATAGAGAAAGTGGATTGGAAAGAGGTAGAAGAGGACCTCATAGACGTGTAAATAACTCCCATTGTCCTTTAGTTAGTGTGTAGCCTAAGGGCAGATGGCAGTGGGTTCCACTTGAGTTTATTTCCCTTTGATTAGGCATAGAAGAAAATACATAGCATATGTCTTTTATTGGAGGTCTTGGAAAAGTAACTGACCACCTTACCACAGACTTTTTCCAGGGAAGCTAGGATGAGTTGACCTTTAGGTAGTGTGTAGCCCAAGGGTAGATGGAAGTGGGTTCAACTTGAGTTTATTTACCTTGGATTAGGCATAGAAGAAAATACATAGCAGATATCCTTTTTTTTGGTGGTCTTGGAAAAGTAACTGACCACCTTACCACAGACTTTTTCTGGAGAAGCCAGCATGAGTTGACCTTTAGGTAGTGTGTAGCCCAAGGGTAGATGGCAGTGGGTTCGACTTGAGTTTATTTGCCTTGGATTAGGCATAGAAGAAAATACATGTCAAAAATAGGTAAAAAAATGCGCAACCAAAAGAAAAAATTAATAAAAATAGAACCAAACAAAAGTGTCCTGTGATGAGAAAAAAATTGTAAAAGAATAAAAGTAACCATAAAATGTAACAATACGGTGTAACACCCGAGTGAAAAAATGCAAGCGAAGATAATACAAAAAAAATGTCCACTGAAGATGATATGGATGAGATGTAATCACGAGGTAATTTCATCAAACAACAATATCCATAAGATTTTCAGCCATTGGTATATATTTAGACAGAGAAGCCTCTTACCAGAATCGGTGGACCTCTATTACGGAGGTCATATGGGCTCATCAGAAACCAGGGGTTACTCAAGGGGATCCTCTATGGCTGCGCTCTGGTGTGCAAGCTTGTCTGTCTTACTTCAAACTTCCAGGGGCTATGCTGGATCCTATTCCAAGCACTCTCAGCTTCCACTGTCAGCTTTCAATAGGGTGGCGTGGTGTGCAAATATATTTAGAGGAAGAGCAAAAAAAGCTTCACGGCGCAGTATTATTTTGGGTGTTCCAAAAACCCCTTTATTGAAAAAGTAGGTTTAACTGACATCGATTAAAAGCTTGTTTAAGCAGAACAGTTTAAAAAACAGGATAAAAAACTTCCAGCTACGGCTTCAGCTGATCAGCTGGGGCGTGGTGACGTCAGATGATAGTTGCTCCGCCCGTCGCTGCGTTTCTCCTCAACAGGCATCGACAGGGATAGGAGGCATAGCACATATACTTTATTGGAGGTCGCGGAAAAGTCACTGACCACTATTGAAAGTGATACATGAGATTCCTCAATGCCTATGAAGGTTGGGAAACTATTGTAATGAGAGAGGGATATATGGTCGTGGGTAGAGCGTTCCAGAGCCAAGGTCCTTGGACTGCAAATCTTCGTTCTCCCTTAGATTTGTAGCGGGATTTGGGGATTCGGAGGAGGTTTTGGTTGGTTTTGACCGGAGGACGCGATTAGTGATGTAGGGTTTTATTTTTTCGCTGAAGTATTGAGGAGAGTTTCCTTGTGCGCATTTGTGAGTGAGGCAGAGAGTCTTGAATGTGACCCGATCCTTTACGGCTATCCCCATGGGCAGAGAAGGTAAGGCGCTATTTGCATGGAAAAGGTAGCTCATGTATAGTGGCATGTGGTTGCCATCATCCCTTGTGTCAATTAAAACAACTGAATACCTCCAGATGGGTGGGATTTTTAAGGCAACAAAATGTATGTGACAACTGAGGTCATAAAAAATTATATTTATTACAATACATCAAAAAATAAAAAATTTTAAACACAGAATTAAAAACTTTTAAGAAGAATGCTGTAAGTCACCGTATGCTCCAGGATTAGGCTAAGAGTGTGCAGGACAATTTTTCAACGCGTTTCAAATGATATACATCCTTCTTCAGGGAAAAGTTGTACAGTATCAATTTCTATAAAAAATAAAAAACATAATCAATAATCAATAATAACAACCAGGGGTAAAAAACAGACTTAGACATGATTGGGCATGGGAGAGAGGGGAGCTGTCATGGGGACCACTCCAAAAGGACATGGGAGGGACCATCAAACTCACCCTCTCGCGGCGCATATAGGACGGCGGCGCCGACATCTCGCATTACACAGAATGCGATGATGTAGGTGCCCAGCGCCAACAAAACAAACGCGCCGCGTCACTACAGGGCGACACCAGGCACGCAGCGCGGCAGGGGGAACCCGCAAAACAGGGAGATCCCCCAGCCACACCAGGCCAACGCCCACAGGGCACTCAAGCACAAAAAACATGCCAGAAAATACATCCAAAAAAGCAAAAAAAGAGTACCGTATTTATTGGGGTATAGCGCGCTCCCGCGTATAGAGCGCACCCCTGAAGTTGCCCCGAAATTCCTGTGGAAAAAAGATTTTTGTACTTACAGTTTTGGTGTCTTGCGCGGCGTCCATCGGCGGCCTCGTTGAAGCCTCTTAAGAAAAGGGGGAAGAAGGGGAAAAAAGGTTCAACGAGCAGGTTGAAGGAGGTGAAAGGCCAGAAGGAAGTGATAAGTCTCAAATTCCATATCCCTATCTCAACCGAGAGGGAACAGGAAGAGACTATTGGAAAAACCTTAAGAGACCAGAAAGGGGCAAAGGATGGCGCTTTTTGCAACCCTCAGAGGGTTGTGTTGGGACATGTACAGTGTATAGAAAGAAAAAGCAGAAATGAGTAGAGTAAAAAAAAAAAAGTCTACACTAAACAGCCTCACTATCCACTCAGCAATTAACATTTTTCCTGCATATAATTTACTTGCAAACAATTAAAGGTTTGCACATTAGAGGGCTAATGTCTTCCTGACAATGCTCCCCTGGAGGCAGAGATTTAACAAGAGCAGTGGAGGTTTTCAAACACTAAACCCGCTATTGTTAAAGATAATCGGCCTGGAACGAGATTGGGGTTGAGATGCTCCAATTGTTCTCGGCAGAAAACCTTAATTTGTTTTAAATGAAGAGATCGTTTAGAAGCGAATCTGCACACGAGGCGCCTGATCTCTCCTGCTGACACATGAAGGATTCAGCCGCGTGCCCACGCCGTGTCTACTATCTACTCTACTGCGCCATCAGTCAACGCAACAATGGCCGCGTCTGATAGGAACACGTGTAAATGGCTGCGTTCTTGTTACATATCAGAGCATTTGATTGCACAGATAACGTTAAAATGCTCGCTGGAGAACGAAACGCATTATCTTCCACCTCTGTGAACCGACGCAATGTATCCAGTACGTCATTCTGAACCGAGCCTGGCTCAGCTCAGCTCTCCGTACAGCACTATGGTATATGCCAGCGCTATATAAATGTATAATAATAGTGTGTGACTGTGCTGGGGACGTTAACAACTTCAGCCCCGGACCATTATGCAGCTTAAAGACCAGGCCACTTTTTGCGATTCGGCACTGCGTCGCTTTAACTGACAATTGAGCGGTCGTGCGTCGTGGCTCCCAAACAAAATTGGCGCCTTTTTTTTCCCCACAAATAGAGCTTTTTTTGGTGGTATTTGATCACCTCTGTGGTTTTTATTTTTTGCGCTATAAACAAAAATAGAGCGACAATTTAAAAAAAAAATCGATATTTTTTACTTTTTGCTATAATAAATATCCCCCAGTTTAGGCCGATACGTATTCTTCTACATATTTTTGGTAAAAAAGAAATCGCAATAACCGTTTATTGATTGGTTTGAGCAAAATGTATAGGGCCAGATTCACAGAGATCTGGGGCGGCGTAACGTATCGTCTTTACGTTACACCGCCGCAAGTTTTCAGCGCAAGTGCCTGATTCACCAAGCACTTGCGTGTAAACTTACGGCGGTGTAACGTAAATCTGTCCGGCGCAAGCCCGCCTAATTCAAATGGGGCGTGTGTCATTTAAATTAGGCGCGCTCCCGCGCCGAACGTTCTGCGCATGCTCCGTGTGAAAATTTCCCGCCGTGCTTTGCGTGAAATGACGTCGCCCCGACATAATGTTGTGAACGGCGACGTGCGTTACGTTGTTTCGTATTCCCGGACGTCTTACGCAAAAAAAAAATTGAAATTCGACGCGGGAACGACGGCCATACTTTAACATGGCTGGTCTAAATGTAAGCCATGAAAAAGCAGGCTTATGTTTGCGACGGGAAAAAACACTAGCGATGACGTAACGAACGCGCGTACCTTCGTGGATTGCCGTAATCAGCTAATTTGCATACCCGAGGCTGGAAAACTACGCAAACTCCACCCAGCGGCCGCCGGAAAATTACACCTACGATCCGAAGGCGTACAAAGCCGTACGCCTGTCGGATCTTTGACAAAAGCCGTCGTATCTTGGTTTGTGAATTACAAATTAAGATACGACGCAGCAAATTTGAAAGTACGCCGGAGTTTCAGCAGCGTACTTATTCTGTGAATCTGGCCCATAGCGTCTACAAAATAGGGGATAGTTTTATTGCATTTTTATTAATATTTTTTTTTTTCTAGTAATGGCGGCGATCAGCGATTATTATCGTGACTGCGACATTACGGCAGTAGTTTGGATATGTGGTCACCCTAGCCTGTAGCTGCCCCCATCATTCAGATATCCCCACTGAAAGTCCAGGACGTCATATGACGGCGTGCGGTATTGAGGTGGTTAAAGTGTAAGCTCCTCTGGCTTGGGGAGTGATGTGATTGGTTGGTCCCCGGTGGTGATGACAATACCCGTTGATCCCATCTCTGTGTACCGTAGAATAATGGATCTCAGACACATCTTGACTTTTACCTTTGTGCCGCATTCACAGATATGGAAACATTCCATTCCTGATCTCGGGCGGGCGGCTCGCTATTGAAGGACGGTGTTGACATTATTGAATGCGCAGAAAGCGGAGTGAGCGTTTCTTTCTCAGGAACTCTGTAATGTCAGAAGAATTTAAATTGGCCCTTGAGCTGAATGTGCGAGAAGAGAACGCATTTTTATTGGGTCTGACCCTCTCTGCTTGTTTGCGTGTTTTCAGCTTACTTTCTGGAAATATGCGACAAGTTCATCGTTCACCTTATTCCTGTAAATGGTGCGTTTGTCAACATCTCGCCATTAGATAGTCGCACCTTTTTTTCAAATGTCATTCCACTTTGGAGCTGACTTGAGTTCGGAAAATAAAAACGGCAAACCTTTCAGCAATGTCAATGATTTTATATATTTTCTTTTGTTATCTTTTTATCTAAAGATATTTTGAGGGGCTAAAAGTGACCCCTGACTTTACAATCTATGGCCCGGATTCACAAAGCACTTACGCCGACGGATAACAAGTTACGCCGACGTAAGTGCAAATGTGCGCTGTCGTATCTGTGCGCCAGACCCACAAACAGATATGCGCCTAAAACCAGGCTACACCCCGCCGACGTATCTTGCTTACGCCGGCGTAGGGTGGGCGCACATTTAGGCTGGGAGCATGGTGCCGCTCCCATTGATTAGTCATTCAAATATGCAAATGAGGGAAATACGGCGATTCACGAACCTGCGTGCGCCCGACGCAGGCTATGAACTTGTACGTCCGGCGTAAAGTTAAGTCCCATAAAGGAGGTGTAACCCAGCAGCAGACATGCAAAGGTCTGCACCAGGGAACACAAGCCGGCCAAGCTGGCGTATTTTACATTGGACGTGTGTCGGGCTGGGCGTAGGTTACGTTCATGGCGTACGCAGTGATCCGGCGTATCTTAGGCAGTTGTTCCAACGTGGTTGTGAGCATGCGCAGGGGGATGCGTCCACGGCGCAGTTCGCTAAACGTACTTGTCTGGCGCTCGGACCATCATTTGCAAAGGGTCACGCCTCATTTGCATGGGTCAAGCCCACTTCCACCTACGCCGGCCTGCACCTTTGAAACCTACGCCACGCTGACGCAGCGTTGGGAGCACTGGCTTCCTGAATTCCATGCTTGCCTCTCTGCGCTGCGTCGGCGTGGCGTACGGCTTTTGCGTTACGGCGGCGTAATGTGCGCCCAACTCTCTGTGAATCCGGGCCTATATGTATAATCTGTGTTAGATTTACCAAAACGATATAGTACCAGGGCCGGTCTGGTTGGATAGAAATTGAAAGGGTTGTTTAGGTTTGTCCTAGGTCGAGTCCAGGGGACGGGTATTGGATCAAAATTCACAGAGGTCGTCCACGTTTTCTTCCAGTAGAGGTACAAATCTTATGTTTGTGCTATGACTCCTTCACATCGGAGCCCTCCTTTACATCCGTTTCCTCAGTCCCCCCTTCACATCATAGCCCCCTTTACATCAGTGTCCTCAGCCCCCTTTACATCATAGCCCCCCTTTACATCAGTGTCCTCAGTCCCCACTTCCCATCACAGCCCCCATAAAATCAGTATCCCCAGCCCCTCCTTCACATCACAGCCCCGGTTTACATCAGTGTCCTTAGCCCCCCCCTCACATCATAGCCCCCCTTTACATAAGTGTCTTAAGTCCCCCCTTCACATCACAGCCCCCTTTACATCAGCGTCCACAGCCCCCCTTTACATCAGTGTTCTTAGTCCCCCCTTCACATCATAGACCCCCTTTACATCAGTGTCCTCAGTCCCCCCTTGACATCATAGCCCCCTTTTACGTCAGTGTCCTCAGCCCCCTTTCACATCACAGCTCCCCTTTACATCCGTGTCCTCAGTCCCCCTTCACATTACAGCCCCCCTTTACATCAGTGTTCTTAGTCCCCCTTCACATCATAGCCCCCCATTACATCAGTGCCCTCAGTCCCCCCTTTTCATATCACAGCCCCCCTTTACATCAGTGTCCTCAGCCCCCCTTCACATCACAGCCCCCCTTTACATCCGTGTCCTCAGTCCCCCCTTCACATCACAGCCCCCCGTTACATCAGTGTCTTTAGTCCCCCCTTCACATCACAGCCCCCCTTTACATCAGTGTTCTTAGTCCCCCCTTCACATCATAGCCCCCCTTTACATCAGTGTCTTTAGTCCCCCTTCACATCACAGACCCCCTTTACATCAGTGTTCTTAGTCCCCCCTTCACATCATAGCCCCCCTTTACATCAGTGTCTTTAGTCCCCCCTTCACATCACAGCCCCCTTTACATCAGTGTTCTTAGTCCCCCCCTTCACATCATAGACCCCCTTTACATCAGTGTCCTCAGTCCCCCCTTGACATCATAGCCCCCCTTTACGTCAGTGTCCTCAGCCCCCCTTCACATCACAGCTCCCCTTTACATCCGTGTCCTCAGCCCCCCTTCACATTACAGCCCCCCTTTACATCAGTGTTCTTAGTCCCCCCTTCACATCATAGCCCCCCCATTACATCAGTGCCCTCAGTCCCCCCTTTTCATATCACAGCCCCCCTTTACATCAGTGTCCTCAGCCCCCCCTTCACATCACAGCCCCCCTTTACATCCGTGTCCTCAGTCCCCCCTTCACATCACAGCCCCCCTTACATCAGTGTCTTTAGTCCCCCCTTCACATCACAGCCCCCCCTTTACATCAGTGTCTTTAGTCCCCCCTTCACATCACAGCCCCCCTTTACATCAGTGTTCTTAGTCCCCCCCTTCACATCATAGCCCCCTTTACATCAGTGTCCTCAGTCCCCCCCTTGACATCATAGCTCCCCTTTACGTCAGTGTCCTCAGCCCCCCTTCACATCACAGCTCCCCTTTACATCCGTGTTCTTAGTCCCCCCTTCACATCATAGCCCCCCATTACATCAGTGCCCTCAGTCCCCCCTTTTCATATCACAGCCACCCTTTACATCAGTGTCCTCAGCCCCCCTTCACATCACAGCCCCCCTTTACATCCGTGTCCTCAGTCCCCCCTTCACATCACAGCCCCCCGTTACATCAGTGTCTTTAGTCCCCCCTTCACATCACAGCCCCCCTTTACATCAGTGTCTTTAGTCCCCCCTTCACATCACAGCCCCCCTTTACATCCGTGTCCTCAGTCCCCCCTTCACATCACAGCCCCCCGTTACATCAGTGTCTTTAGTCCCCCCTTCACATCACAGCCTCCCTTTACATCAGTGTCTTTAGTCCCCCCTTCACATCACAGCCCCCCTTTACATCAGTGTTCTTAGTCCCCCTCTTTTCATATCACAGCCCCCCTTTACATCAGTGTCTTTAGTCCCCCCTTTATATCACAGCCCCCCTTTACATCAGTGTCTTTAGTCCCCCCTTCACATCACAGCCCCCCGTTACATCAGTGTCTTTAGTCCCCCCTTCACATCACAGCCCCCCTTTACATTAGTGTTCTTAGTCCCCCCTTCACATCATAGCCCCCCTTTACATCAGTGTCTTTAGTCCCCCCTTCACATCACAGCCCCCCTTTACATCAGTGTCCTCAGTCCCCGCTTACCATCACAGTGCCCTTAAAATCAGTATCCCCAGCCCCTTTTACATCACAGCCCCTTTTACATCAGTGTCCTCAGTTCCCTCCCCTTTCACATCACAGACCCCCTTTACATCAGTGTCCACAGCCCCCACTTTACATCAGTGTCCTCAGGCACCCCCTTTTCACATCACAGCCCCCCCTTTACATCAGTGTCCTCAGTCCCCCTTCACGTCACAGTCCCCCGTTACATTAGTGTCCACAGCCCCCATTTACATCAGTGTCCTCAGTCCCCCCTTCACATCACAGCCCCCCTTTACATCCGTTCCCTCAGCACCCCCTTTCACATCACAGCCCCCCTTTACATCCGTGTCCTCTGTCCCCCCTTCACATCACAGCCCCCTTTACATCCGTGTCTTCCGTCCCCCCTTCACATCACAGTCCCCCTTTACATCCGTGTCCTCCGTCCCCCCTTCACATCACAGCCCCCTTTACATCAGTGTCCTCAGTCCCCCCTTCACATCACAGCCCCCCTTTACATCCGTGTCCTCCGTCCCCCTTCACATCACAGGACTCCCTGCCCCCCATGTACATGCACATACATGAATTCTTGCCTTGGGGTTCTTTCTTTCTAGGGACATTCATCCCTACCAGGGCAGAGGCAGACCACCCTGGGGGATATAATACCACCAGGTTGAATTGTGGACACATTTTATTCTCTGTGATGGAGGAGAATCGGGATCCTTGTATCTCCAGCATAACCCTGACACTGAAAACATGAGAAGCAGAATTGGAGAATCAATGCCACATTCTTATTCCAGACAGGCACTCCGGATCAGCGGAGATAAGTTGGACTTTGTTGACAAATCCACAACAGCGTGATGTGCGCACAACACGATCCCTCAGTACGGGCCATTGTTGTTCTCGGGTATCTGGGCAGTTGTTCTCCTCCATCCATAACTCAAGGAACGGGGGGGGGGGGGGGGGAGCCTCATAAAACCCAGTTTTACAATAGCTTGTCTAGCAGATGACAGCTTCAATGTGTTTGCATTTATTAGGAGGAGAAACATATTCTGGGCTTCTCACCAGGGACAAACCGCCGAGATTTGAGGTTAAGCTGAAACGGTTTAATGAAAGAAAACATTTCACTTTACATAAGCATGTGTCTGGGAAAAAAAAGAGCAAAATGAGGAGAGCGAGGGGCGAAGTGCGTGCGGAGGAATACACACACACACGTACTTACATAAACACGTACCGTACGAGACGGACATTCACACGAACAGGCCAAATGCATGCATCAGAATGTGGCATAGGTTGTAGTGCATTGTTCTAATTTGCATATAAGCCCCACCCCACACTTTATCCGGCCTGTGAGGTGCAGAACAGCCCCAACCTTTAATAAATCTGCTTGTAGTCAGAGTCTTCACCGAGGAATACGACACCCTAACTACCCAGGCCTGAGGTGTGCCATTGGCCTCGCTGGACAGTACGCCTATAAGTGGGCAAAAAGACCCGGAAGTAGGTGTGATGAAAAGTGGAAGGGCATGAACCATCTGTCTGGTGGAGAAGCATGCCCGGACAGTCTCAAAGAACGACTCCGATAAGCATCCGTTACTACAGCAGAAACCAGCGTACTAAGAACCGATGATTAGAAGGAACCCCAATGCGTTGGCACTTACACAACTGCCCAGAAATCAAACTGTCCCGTGACTGATAGACTAAGCCTCCCTCCAGAAAGCACAGACATGGGAACAAATGCTGGTGGCGAGAGGATACGTGGGGGAATGGAACAAGGGCCGACCTGAGGAGCCCTGTGAAATGCAAACAACATCCAATAGGACGCAAGACCAGTAGCCCTGCAAAACACCCACAACCCCTGGCCTAACTATCCATACCTGGTAAGGAGACGTGAGAGGGAGAGATGCCAAAAATGGACAAACTGATAGGAGGGAAGGGGTATGAGAGCCGGCTACCCGAAAGATGAGTTGCTGATGTTAGCGGATGAGGCCAACACGTAGTAGCGATATGCAACGATACACAGACAGAACCAGACATGGCATGACACGACCTACCCGATGCAATGCATGAATCTATCTATTGGTCATAGAGCGGTGCAGGAGAGAGGGGGCAGCGTTCCCGCGCCCTCTATGGAGGCACCGCCACTGGACCCAGCAGGGACACGGGGGTGACAGTTGAGGAAGATACTGAGTGAGAAGATTGGAAGAGATCAGGAGATCCAGTGGCGAGTGGAACAGTGAGTCTAGCGAGAGAGACTGAGAGCTCGGTGGAGTGAAGATCTACAATAGAAGATTGTAGACAGAGTGTAATGCCCCGTACACACGATCGAAAATTCCGACAACAAAACCGTGGATTTTTTTTTCCGACGGAATGTTGGCTCAAACTTGTGTTGCATACACACGGTCACACAGCAATTTCGACCGTCAAGAACGCGGTGACGTACAACACTATGACAAGCCGAGAAAAATTACGTTCAATGATTCTGAGCATGCGTCGAATTGAATCCGAGCATGCTCAGATGGAGCCTACACACGGTCGGAATTTCCGACCAAAAGCACACCGTGTTCATTGCAACCTGCTTCTCCAAGCACAGTAATGGCAGAACTTATGCTTTTATCCGATCAATCAGCTTGATTAACCGCTGCCTCACGAAGATTTCTGTCAGCAGAATGGCACGGGCAAAGCAACGTATTTATAAGTTGCTTGGAATCATGCCCCCAAGTGGTTAAGGGACTCCAATCCCCCCCCCCCCCAGGCCCTCAGAACTAGTGTCCCCACTCAAAATTTTTAGGGCGGGTCTTTAACAGCAAGGGGTGTGGCCTTGACAGGAAGGGGTGGGTCATATCTAAATTAGGGGGTGCACAAGTTTAGTCATGCCTTGGGCAGCACAAACCCTAACTACACTACTGGCGCACCCGCAAACTCAATGCCCGCCAGTGTCCCACGATCGGGTAAACAAGGCATCTCCCTGTTCTGCCTGGTGACACAGCACTGGTTGTCTGTTCCTTCTCATCGGGAGCAGCAATCAGTGACGTGCCACAGTAAGCCACGCCCCCTAACAGTTAGAATCACTCCCTAGGACACACTTAACCCCCTTCCAGCCACCCCTAGTGTTTAACCCCTTCCCTGCCAGTCACATTTATACAGTAAGCAGTGCATTTTTATAGCACTGATCGCTGTATAAATGTGAATGGTCCCAAAATAGTGTCTGATGTGTCCGCCGTAATGTCGCTGATGTGTGCATTGTCTTACAGAGCAAGCTGGAGGTGACATTTGTATTTTCTGGCTCAAACCAAGCCTTGCAGCAGGGAAGACACGTCCGGCTACGCGGCGCGCTGCAAAGAAAACGGCGGGTCCCTGCAAATGAGAATCTAAAGATTCGCCGATCGTCTTACACGGGGGAAATTAAACCGTCAGATCGTATTTGGATGACACAAGGCAGCACTTGTTGCCAACAGAAGGAGGCAGAGAGAATGGGAGAGACACGGACACCCGTCACACACCACTTGTCATTGATCCCCCCCCGGCGCTCAGCACCCAGCAGGGTTGAGAAGGATGTTTTATTTGTCTTGGATGGTCGGGGTTAAATAGCAGGAGTTAAAGTGTTTACATTACTTGTACAAACCCGGCCTGGCTTCCATTTAGAAATATGATTTATGAGCAGTGTGGGGGCTACGGGGCGAGCGCAGTGTG
The DNA here is from genome assembly GCF_905171775.1 of Rana temporaria. NCBI lineage: Eukaryota > Metazoa > Chordata > Amphibia > Anura > Ranidae > Rana > Rana temporaria. The sequence continues at coordinate 6,213,515 of NC_053501.1, read as the reverse complement.
GGGGCTGCGGGGCGAGCCGGACAAATATATGAACTCTGCAGATTCCTGTCTGCTTGCAAAACTTTGCCCGTCCATTGTGCAATAGGCTGCAGAATAGGCCGCAACCATTCCTCCCAACTGTCCCGGATTTCGAGGGGCTGTCCCTGATTTGGAACAAAGTCCCGCTGTCCCTCTTTCCTCCTCATTTGTCCCTCATTCTGGTCTGATGCATATAATTGTATCTAAATTGCACTATTTATCTTTCAAAAAGTGTTCCCCCGGGTGCTAAACCTTTCATCCAATTACTAAATTGCTGCATTTGTAAACGTCGAAAGCCAATATAAAGGAATAGTAGTGGTAAAAAGAAAGCACTTGTGGGTTTAACTTATCATTTTTTGTAGGGTTGTCCCGACAAAAAAAAAATTTTATATATATTTTTGGGGGATATTTATTAACCACTTAAGCCCCGGACCAATATGCTGCCTAAAGACCCAAGGGGTTTTTTACAGTTCAGGACTGCGTCGCTTTAACAGACAATTGCGCGGTCGTGCGACGTGGCTCCCAAACAAAATTGGCGTCCTTTTTTTCCCACAAATAGAGCTTTTTTTTGGTGGTATTTGATCACCTCTGCGGTTTTTATTTTTTGCGCTATAAACAAAAATAGAGCGACAATTTAGAAAAAAATGCAATATTTTTTCCTTTTTGCTATAATAAATATCCCCCAAAAACATATATATATATAAAAAAAAAAATTTCCCTCAGTTTAGGCCGATACGTATTCTTCTACCTATTTTTGCTAAAAAAAATCGCAATAATCGTTTATCGGTTGGTTTGCGCAAAATTTATAGCGTTTACAAAATAGGGGATAGTTTTATTGCATTTTTATTTTTTTTATTTTTTTTACTACTAATGGCGGAGATCAGCGATTTTTTTCGTGACTGCGACATTATGGCGGACACTTCGGACAATTTTTACACATTTTTGGGACCATTGTCATTTTCACAGCAAAAAATGCATTTAAATTGCATTCTTTATTGTGAAAATGACAGTTGCAGTTTGGTAGTTAAACACAGGGGGGCGCTGTAACATTTAGTGTTCACTTAGTGTGTGTTTACAACTGTAGGGGGTGTGGCTGTAGGTCTGACATCATCGATCGAGTCTCCCTAATAAAAGGGATGACTCGATCGATGCGCCGCCATAGTGAAGCCCGGGGAAGCCGTGTTTACATACGGCTCTCCCCGTTCTTCAGCTCCGGGGAGCGATCGCGACGGGGCGGCTATAAACGAATAGTGGTTAAAGCAAAAAAGTAAAAAATATTCATTTTTTTCAAAATTGTCGCTCTATTTTTGTTTATAGCGCAAAAACTAAAAACCGCAGAGGTGATCAAATACCACCAAAAGAAAGCTCTATTTGTGGGGAAAAAAAGACGTCAATTTTGTTTGGGAGCCGCGTCGCACGACCGCGCAATTGTCAGTTGAAGCGACGCAGTGCCGAATCGCAAAAAGTGGCCCGGTCATTGACCAGCAATATGGTCCGGGGGTTAAGTGGTTAAGGTGAAAACATTTTTTGCTTTACAACTTCTTTAATGCGCTCTTTCTCTACATACAGCCGGTTGGCGGTATCAATCACCGTCATTCATCCCCGGTATATAATAACCGGCAATGTACAGCGGTGAGGCCGGCTCTATAACATCACTAATATATTGTCATTTCAGCCTTTCTGACTACCTTATCATTTCCTGCACTCCGCAGTACAACCTGCGTCGCCGCGCCATAAAATTCTCATTTTCTTTCTTCACAGATAAGACAAAAAAAAAAAAGCGTCGCCACTAAAAATAAGATGCTCAAATAAATCCACATGTCGAATTATAATTACCATATAATTAGAATCATAAAAGTGCTGGGATTTAATTATATATCAACACGGATAGAGCGAGATCATACAAGGAGTTTCTTTTCATTCGCTGCCGCTGGTGGCGGAGTAATAAGAGATTTAATGTAATGAAATTTCAACCTCCCCCCTCAGGGACTCTGCGGCCTCCGATTTCTATGTACTCCGCTTATCGCCTCGCCGGGAACCTGGGCGCTCCGGGGGGTCAGAAGAACGCGCAAACATGACCGACGTTTGTGTTTTTACAGGTTTTACAACAATAAAAGATTAAATAGCGCACTAAGGGCACATTTACACAGCAAATTGTTACCGCAACACGCAAGCTACACTTATTCGTTCGATGTAGGGTTTGATTCCTTCAGCTGTCAGCGGGATTCCCCCACTGACAGCTGAAATGTAAAAACAAAAAAGCCAGCAATTATCGATTGGAGAAGGAGACAGATCTGCTGTTCCTAGTAATTAGGAACCTCGATTTGTCTCCTCCTCCAGTCAGTCACATCCCCCCACAGGCCTCATACACACGATAGGTTAACCAGAGGACAACGCTCTGATGGACCGTTTTCATTGGTCCAAACCGATCGTGTGTGGGCCCCATAGGTTATTTAACCATAGGTTAAAAAAAAGCCAACTTGCTTTAAATTTAACCTATGGTTTTCTAACCGATTTGGGCACGGTGAGTTGGAAATGTTGGGCACGATGAGGCCGCAATGTTGGGCACAGTGAGTTGGAAATGTTGGGCACGATGAGGCTGCAATGTGGGGCACGGTGAGGCTGCAATGTTGGGCACGGTGAGGCTGCAATGTTGGGCACGGTGAGGCTGCAATGATGGGCACAGGTTGCGCTGCATTGATGGGCACTGGTGAGGCTGTGCTGAGGGGAACTTTTCTTAATATTTTTTTTTGTAACTTAATTATGCATAAAACATTTAATTGTCATTTCATGAGATCATTTATGATGGCGTGATTAGGGGCATTGCAGGGTGAGAGTTGGGTGGGGCAACTGGTGGCAAGTAACCCTTGAAACCTGGCTAGTAGCTCAGGACTTGAAATTGTGAGCCCTGTGTATATATAATAGATATAGATATATCTATATAGATAGATAGACAGATAGATAGATAGATAGATAGATAGATAGATAGAGAGAGAGAGATAGATAGATAGATAGATAGATAGATAGATAGATAGAGAGAGATAGATAGATAGATAGATAGATAGATAGATAGATAGATAGATAGATAGATAGATAGATAGATAGAGAGAGATAGATAGATAGATAGATAGATAGATAGAGAGAGAGAGATAGATAGATAGATAGATAGATAGATAGATAGATAGATAGATAGATAGATTTTTAAAGCTAATAAAAAATGAATGGAACATAATATCGGAGAAAGTTGGCGTATCCCAGGTCAGTTCTGACTTGTAAAGTCTAAAATGAGTGACTTGGGACTCTGACTGCTGCCTAATCAGGAGCATAGGCGTGCGCACAGGGTGTGCCAGGTGTGCCTGGGCACACCCTAATCACCCTGTGTGGTGCAGGTTGCACCAAAATATACTGCGTTAAATGTGCACTCACGCACAGAAAAATACAGCATTAAACGGCACATAACACACTGAAATATACAACGTTAAACATGCCCTAATGCACTGAAATATACAGCGTTAAACGTGCAGTAACGCACAGAAATAGACCCCTGATATTTCACCAAAGCTCCCTAATGGGGCCTCTAAAATAAAAAAATAAAAAGAAATAAAAGATACTGACACTGGGGTAGATTCAAAGAGCAATTGCGTCTGCGTAACCATAGTTACGCAGCACAATTGCTTACCTGCGCCGGCGTTACGAATGCTCCTGATTCAGGAACCTTGTTACGCCGACTGCAGCCTAAGAAATGACTGGCATAAGGCTCCTTATGCCGTCATATCTTAGGCTGCATTCTTACGCAGGCCGCTAGGTGGCGTTCCCGTTGTGGTCAGCGTATAGTATGCAAATTGCATACTAACGCCGATTCACAACCCTACGCGAACCCTGCGTACGCAGTTTACGTCGTTTGCGTACGTCGTTTTTTGCGTAAGGCTGGGGCAGCCAATGCTACGTATACCCGTCGTTCCCGCGTCGCGAAATTTGAAATTTACGTTGTTTGCGTAAGTGAATCGTGAATGGCGCTGGACGCCATTCACGTTCACTTTGAAGAAAATGACGTCCTTGCGACGTCATTTACCGCAATGCACGTCGGGAAAGTTTCCCGACGGAGCATGCGCACTACGCTCGGCGTGGGAACGCGCCTAATTTAAATGATCCACGCCCCCTACGGGATCATTTAATTTGCGCGCGCTTACGCCGGGCATTTTGCCGGAGCGCCCTCGCAATTTACGGAGCTACTGCTCCGTGAATCAAGGGTAGCGCAGGTAATTTGCGGAGGTGCAGCGGCAAAACGGTGCGCTGCGCCTCCGTAAAAACTGGGCAAAGCTACCTGAATCTACCCCACTGTCCACTGTATACTGAATATACACATGCACATACATCCAAATATGTTTTGCGCTTTGGGGTGCACACCCTAATGCATATAGGCTGCGCACACATATGATCAGGAGTGAAGTGCGGTGATTGTAATGCAGATTGTATTTGTTCATCATACACTCGGTTTGAGCTGCCCGTGTTTGTGACGGGTTCAATGCCACTGAGGAAAAAATCATCTTTTTTAAAAAAAAATCCCGATGATACCTCTTTTAAAATCCCTTCTAGATTGTAAGCTCTAACGAGCCGGGCCCTCTGATCCCTCCTGTATTGAATTGTATTGTGACTGTACTGTCTTCCCTGATGTAAAGCGCTGCGCAAACTGTTGGCGCTATATAAATCCTGTATAATAATAATAATAATAATAATAATAATAATAATAATAATAATAAAATCAAACACCTGATGTACTTTCCTTTGAGAATTATCAGACTTTTCTGAGACCTGTGAATGTGTCCTGATTTATGACGCCCCCCCCGTCCCCCGTCCCCCCCCAGCCTCCACTCTGGGGTTTTGTACCATAATGAAAATTGTGTATCCGCTCCGGACCTCCGTGGAGCCCACCCACAGAGCCGGGCACCAGAAATCCTTCTGCGCCTCGGGAGTTGGCTCGGAGCGCGGCGTGCCATGACAAAATCCTCCAGGTAGACGTAATTTAAGATGAAATGTGGCCAGTAAACTTCTTCTCCGCGGGGAAAGTTTTGGGGAGAGAAAATTTCAGAACGGCCTTTTTTTTTTTAATGAATCAGATTATGTCCATCAAATTAACCCTTGGGGACCAATTAGGAGAGATTTCCCTGCATTCCCTTCCCTGTGTTTCTGGTAAAATGAACTTTAAAATTGCAATAGGAGGGGTCACCCCGCCAGGCTTTGGCTTCTTAATTTCCTTCTCGTAGAATAAAGCTCAGAATTAATTCCGGGCCCGGCCCTACGTGCAGCGAAGGAAGCGGATCTCCCTCGGTGGACGAGGCACGGCTTGGCGGGTATTAGAATAACAGAGCCGGCGTTCAAGGACCATAAATATTGTGACCACCGCGTCCAGGCTTGCTGAGTGTCAAGACCGCGAATGGAGCGGTCACAGCGCGGTGGGGAAGCCTATGTGAGGGTAATTGTCCGCTTGGCAGAGCTGGCCGGTCTGCACGGGCCTGAGTAGAATGGAAATATAAACATCGGGTCCTATTTATCGGGATCAGTCAAGTGATTGGTTTTTGCTTTGCTGCCAATGTTACCATAAAAATGGAAAGGGAGCTGCAATGTCTATGTGGGGGGGGGGGGGGGGGGACGGTAAAAATGGTTATGAGTCAAGAGATGTGAGATTAAACCACTAGAAAATCTATACAAACGATATCAAAATATGGGAAAATAGAGAGACGGACTTACAAAAATAAGGGACGGATTGGGGTAGGGAATTCCAGAGAATAGAGAAGGCTCTGGAGAAGTCCTGGAAGCAAGCATAGGAGGAGGTGAAATTAGAGGGCAATTGACCCCCCCTGGAAAATCGAGAAGGTGTTGAAGAGTCTCGCGGCTGTGGGCTGTCTGAGCGGTCCCGGGCCGGATGTCACACAGACACAGCGAGCAGAGTGAAGCCGCCTCCCAGGGAACCAGCTTTGCCCATGCCGTGCTGATGGCTGATCTGAGGTACTGAATGGGATGGGGGGGTCCATCTGTGCTGAAGGGGGGGTTTGTGCTGAATGGGTTTCCATCTGTGCTGAAGGGGGGGTCTGTGCTAAATGGGGGGAATGTGCTGAAGGGTGGTCCATCTATGTTGAATGGAGGGGTTTGTGCAGAATGGAGGGTCTGTGCTGAAGGGGGGCGGGGTCTGTGCTGAAGGTGGGGTCCATCTGTGCTGAAGGGGGGTCTGTACAGTCTCTAGGCTATATTTATATGGGCATGGAGTGAAGCTGAATTATCTCACTGCCAGCCATTTCACACTGCCAGCTGGCTGTGTTATCGGTAAAGCGCCGTTTTAACATCGTTTTAGCTGCGGTATTTGGCCGCTAGCAGGGTGCTTTTAACCCCCGCTAGCGTTTGAAGAAAGGGTTAATTGGGACTGTGTATTGCCACTGCAGATGCGCCCCCCCCCCTGAAAAAATTTCAGCGGACGCCCATGGCAGAAGGGCTTGGGACAGATTAGGGTAGAGCATTTTAGAGGATAGGGGAGACTCTGGAGAAGTCCTGGAGGCAAGTATAAGAGGAGGTGACACAGGAGCTAAAGAGCAGGAGGTCTACACACAAAAATTGGGGTAAGCACTTACAGAGAATGGGGGAGGCTTTGAAGAAGTCCTGGAAGCAAGCATTAGGGGGAGGTGAAATGGGAGATAGAGAGAAAAAGGTCTTGGGACAGATTGGGGAAGGGAGTTCTAGAGGATGAGGGTGGCTCTGGAGAAGTCCTGGAGGCAATCATGGGGGGGGGGGGGGATGACAAGATTAAACCACTAGAAAATCTATACAAAACGATATCAAAATATGGGAAAATAGAGAGACGGACTTACAAAAATAAGGGACAGATTGGGGTAGGGAATTCCAGAGAATAGAGAAGGCTCTGGAGAGGTCCTGGAAGCAAGCATAGGAAGAGGTGAAATGAGAGATAGAGAGCAGAATATTAGGGAGTTGTAGAGGATTGGGGAGACCCTGGAGAAGTCCTGGAGGCAAGTAAAAGAGGAGGTGACACAGGAGCTAAAGAAAAGGAGGTCTTGCGACAGAAATTGAGGTAAGGGGTTACTGAGAATGGGGGAGGCTCTGGAGAAGTCCTGAAAGCAAGCATAGAGGAGGTAAAATGGGAGCTAGGGAGCAGAAGGCCTTGGGACAGATTAGGGTAGGGAGTTTTAGAGGATGGGGGAGACTCTGGAGAAGTCCTGGAGACAAGTATAAGAGGAGGTGACACAGGAGCTAAAGAGCAGGAGGTCTAAACACAAAAAATTGTGGTAAGCTCTTACAGAGAATGGGGGAGGCGTTGGAGAAGTCATGGAAGCAAGCATAGGGGAGGTGAAATGGGAGATAGAGAGCAGAAGGTCTTGGGACAGATTGGGGAAGGGAGTTCTAGAGGGTGAGGGTGGCTCTGGAGAAGTCCTGGAGGCAAGCATGGGGGGGAGGGGGGGAGATGACAAGATTAAACCACTAGAAAATCTATATAAACTATATCAAAATATGGGAAAACAGAGAGAAGGACTTGCAAGAATAAGGGACAGATTGGGGTAGGGACTTCCAGATGATGGAGAAGGCTCTGGAGAAGTTCTGGAAGCAGGCATAGGAAGAGGTGAAATGAGAGCTAGAGAGCAGAATATTAGGGAGTTCTAGAGGATTGGGGAGACCCTGGAGAAGTCCTGGAGGCAAGTATAAGAGGAGGTGACACAGGAGCTAAAGAAAAGGAGGTCTTGCGACAGAAATTGAGGTAAGGGGTTACTGAGAATGGGGGAGGCTCTGGAGAAGTCCTGAAAGCAAGCATAGAGGAGGTAAAATGGGAGCTAGAGAGCAGAAGGGCTTGGGACAGATTAGGGTAGAGAGTTTTAGAGGATAGGGGAGACTCTGGAGAAGTCCTGGAGGCAAGTATAAGAGGAGGTGACACAGGAGCTAAAGAAAAGGAGGTCTTGCGACAGAAATTGAGTTAAGGGGTTACTGAGAATGGGGGAGGCTCTGGAGAAGTCCTGAAAGCAAGCATAGAGGAGGTAAAATGGGAGCTAGGGAGCAGAAGGCCTTGGGACAGATTAGGGTAGGGAGTTTTAGAGCATGGGGGAGACTCTGGAGAAGTCCTGGAGGCAAGTATAAGAGGAGGTGACACAGGAGCTAAAGAGCAGGAGGTCTAAACACAAAAAATTGTGGTAAGCTCTTACAGAGAATGGGGGAGGCTTTGGAGAAGTCATGGAAGCAAGCATAGGGGGAGGTGAAATGGGAGATAGAGAGCAGAAGGTCTTGGGACAGATTGGGGAAGGGAGTTCTAGAGGATGAGGGTGGCTCTGGAGAAGTCCTGGAGGCAAGCATGGGGGGAAGGGGGGGGGGAGATGACAAGATTAAACCACTAGAAAATCTATATAAACTATATCAAAATATGGGAAAACAGAGAGAAGGACTTGCAAGAATAAGGGACAGATTGGGGTAGGGACTTCCAGATGATGGAGAAGGCTCTGGAGAAGTCCTTGAAGCAAGCATAGGAAGAGGTGAAATGAGAGCTAGAGGGCAGAAGGCATTGCAACATATTAGGGTAGGGAGTTTTAGAGGATGGGAGAGACTCTGGAGAAGTCCCGGAAGCAAGCATAGGAGAAGGTGACACAGGAGCTAAAGAGGTCTTGGGACAGAAATTGGGGTTAGGAGTTACAGAGAATGGGGGGGGGGGGGGGCTCTGGAGAAGTCCTGAAAGCAAGCATAGGGGAGGTAAAATGGGAGCTAGAGAGCAGAAGCTCTTGGGACAGATTGGGGTAGGGAGTTCTAGAGGATGGGGGAGACTCTGGAGAAGTTCTGGAGGCAAGCATAGGAATAGGTCACACAGGAGCTAGAAAGCAGCAGGTCTTGGGACAGAAATTGGGTTAAAGAGTTCCAGGGGATGGTGAAGGCTCTGAGGAAGTCATGCAGGCAAGCACAGGAAGAGGTGAAATGGGAGATAACAGGTCTTGAGATAGAAATTGGATTAGGGAGTTTAAGAGTATGAGGTTTCCCGATCGGGTATGCAAATTAGCAAAATACGCGAATTCCCGAACGTACGTGCGGTCGACGCAGTGAAGATACAACGTTTACGTTAGATTTGCGACGCGTAAAGTTGCCCCTGCTATATGAGGGGCAACCAATAATAAGTATGGCCATCGTTCCCGCGTCGAAATTAAAAAATTTACGTCGTTTGCGTAAATCGTCTGTGAATGGGGCTGGACGCCATTTACGTTCACGTCGAAACCAATGACGTCCTTGCGACGTCATTTTGCGCAATGCACGTCTTGAAATTTTAGGGACGGCGCAGGCGCAGTACGTTCGGCGCGGGAACGCGCCTAATTTAAATGATCCACGCCCCCTTACCCGATCATTTGAATTAGGCGGGCTTGCGCCGGGGGATTTACGCTACGCCGCCGCAACTTTACAGGCAAGTGCTTTGTGAATAAAGCACTTGCCCGTAAAACTTGCGGCGGCGTAACGTAAACGAGATATGTTACGCCCGCGGAGATTTACGCCGAGATACGAGAATCTGGGCCATAGTTTTAAGTGCGCAGAGCAAGCTCAATGCCACCCAGACAGGAGTTCCATCTCCTTGAATCTTCATCTTCGGGATGATAGAATTGTTACAATGTAACGAAGGTGAAACTTTTGTCTAAAGAGAAAAAAAATATCAAATTGTCTCCAAAGAGTTTCTTAGAAATTTAGGAGGTTTCCGGCACAAAACCTTCACACGGCTCGGCCCGCTTTCATGAGCTCTCCCAAAAAAATCCTTCTTATCAGCTCCTCCGTTTTCACGCGCGGCGGATCTTTTCCGCTGGCGGTAACATTTCATCCCCGGCGTCCTCGGTCAGAACTTTTTCTTCCTGCCGAGCAACCTGAAAATTTACTGAACTTTTTTCAAGTATTTTTTTTTTTTACAATCAAACATTAGAAAGATTCTCTTTTGTATAGAAAAAAATGATATATTGAATTGCGTCCTGATAAGGCACAGAGATTCCGCGGCGGGGACCGGCGCGCCTTCTCCTATTTTTCGGGAACAAGCAAAGCGCTTGATGTATTTTCTCCGACGCCGGCTCTAATTCTCGCTGACATATTTGCAAATCCTTGTTGTCTCTCTTATCATCAATCGAGATCATCAAAAAAAAAAAAATCATCTTGTCAAACTTTTGATATCTGCTCGCTGTTCTGTTTACCGCGGTCGCGTCAGGTAGAGGGAAATAAAAAAAAGTTGTCCAAACGCTCTTTCTTTTGATTAATGAAATAATTATTCTTTCTTGGTGCGTTTGTTTAATTAGGTTGCTATTTCAAGTGTATTATTTCTGATAAGCTACCTTTCAATTAAAACGAGACAAACAAGCGGCGGCGGCGGCGCGAGGAAGACGCGGAATCTAATTCATTAAGTTGTGATAAGCTCGGGGGGGGGGGGGGGCGCGTTGATCACATTTGGTGCGGTGATATTTTGAGGAATCGCGATCTCCCAAAGATGTGGGCGATCCCAGGACGCCGCCAGATATTATTGTGCTGCGGAGGGCGCTATAAACAGGTAAAGTCGCCACTGGTGTGCGCTGCGAGAAATGCGTTGCATTTTTAACCACTTCAGCCCCTGGAAGAATTTACCCCCTTCCTGACCAGAGCACTTTTAGCGATTCGGCACTGCGTCAATTAAACTGACAATTGCGCGGTCGTGCGACGCGGCTCCCAAACAAAATTGGCGTCCTTTTTTCCCCACAAATAGAGCTTTCTTTTGGTGGTATTTGATCACCTCTGCGGTTTTTATTTTTTGCGCTATAAACAAAAATAGAGCGACAATTTTGAAAAAAATGCAATATTTTTTACTTTTTGCTATAATAAAAATCCCCAAAAACATATATAACATTTTTTTATTTCCTCAGTTTAGGCCGATACGTATTCTTCTACCTATTTTTGGTAAAAAAAATCGCAATAAGCGTTTATCGATTGGTTTGCGCAAAATGTATAGCGTTTACAAAATAGGGGATAGTTTTATTTTTATTTTTTTATTTACTACTAATGGCGGCGATCAGCGATTTTTTTCGTGACTGCGACATTATGGCGGACACTTCGGACAATTTTGACACATTTTTGGGACCATTGTCATTTTCACAGCAAAAAATGCATTTAAATTGCATTGTTTATTGTGAAAATGACAGTTGCAGTTTGGGAGTTAACCACAGGGGGCGCTGTAGGAGTTAGGGTTCACCTAGTGTGTGTTTACAACTGTAGGGGGTGTGGCTGTAGGTCTGACGTCATCGATCGAGTCTCCCTATAAAAGGGATCACTCGATCGATACGCCGCCACAGTGAAGCACGGGGAAGCCGTGTTTACATACGGCTCTCCCCGTTCTTCAGCTCCGGGGAGGGATCGCGAGGGGGCGGCTAGAAACGAATAGCCGCGCCGTTGTCCCGGATCGCTCCCCGCGGGAATCCGACCGCCGCATGTCGCGGGGGGGGGTCCCGATCGGACCCCCGACCCGCGGAAAGGCGGGGACGTACCTGTACGCCCATTTGCCTGTACTTGCCATTCTGTGGACGTACATATACATGCGGCGGTCAGGAAGTGGTTAATAAAAAAAAATAAAGAAAAAAAAAATATATATATTTTCCCTTTATATTTTTTTATTTTCTTTATATAATCTTTTTATTTATTTTTTTAATAAAAAAAGGGGGGTTGCCATCCGGGGCCCTGGGGACCTCCGGGCCCCTTACAAAAAAAGGGGGGTTGCTATCCGGGCCCCTTACAGGTGTACTGCCTGTACCCCCCTGATGGCGGCCCTGATAGTGGGTGTCAGCGGCAGCCATAGATAGATTCATGGGGGTAGATTCATGTAGAATGGCTTATTTTTCTGCGGGCGTAGCGTATCTCAGATACGATACGCCGCCGTAACATAGCGAGGCTTAGTGAGGTTCTGTATTCACCAAGAACCTGCGCCCTAAGTTATGGCGGCGTAGCGTAAATCTGCCGGCATAAGCGAGCCTAATTCAAATTGTGAAGAGGTGGGCGTGTTTTATGCAAATAAAACATGACCCCACGTAAATTAAGTTTTTGACTAACGGCGCATGTGCCATCTGTGAAAGCAACCCAGTGCGCATGCTCCAAATTAACCCGCAAAAAGCCAATGCTTTCGATGTGAAAGTAAATTACGCACAGCTCCATTCACGGACGACTTACGCAAACGATGTAAAGTTTTCAAAACTTGATGCGGGAACGACGTCCATACTTAACATAGGATACGCCTCATATAGCAGGGGTAACTTTACGCCGGAAAAAGCCTAACGTAAACGACGTAAAAAAATGCGCCGGGCGGACGTACGTTTCTGAATCGGCGTATCTACCTAATTTGCATATTCCTCACGCCACCTAGCGGCCAGCGCAAATATGCAACTAAGAGATTTCCGGTCATATCTTTGTCAAATCTATGCGTAACTGATTCTAAGAATCAGGCGCATAGATACAATGCTGCACACTCAGAGATACGACGGCGTATCTCCTACCTGAATCTGGCCCGTGCAATGCATGAATCTATCTATGTGAGAGAGCAGGAGAAAGGGGCAAGCAGGGGACGGGGTGTGTGGCGCTCCTGCGCCCCTTATGGACGCACCGCCACTGCCTCTGTTCCTCTTTCCTCCTCATTTGTCCCTCATGTTGGTCTGATCTATACAGTTGTATATAAAATGCACTTTTTACATTTCAAAAAGTGTTTCCCAGAGCTAAACCTTTCATCCGATTTCTAAATTGCTACATTTGTAAATTCAAAAGCCAATATAAAGGAATAATAGTGATAAAAAAAGCACTTGTGGGTTTAACTAATCATTTTTTTTTTATAATTCCCCTTTAAGGGGGCGTGGCAAGGGGTGTGTCCTATGCCTGCATACTTTTGCTGGTAGGTGTCCCTCATCTCAGAAAGTTGTGAGGTGTGTAATTGAGGTTTAGCAGAGGTCACACATCGAAAGTAAAAGCTTGTGAAGACAGGGCGTGTGCGATCGGAATGCGGTGGCGGCTCGGTGGCTTTTTCGCAGGGTGTGGAGGAAGAGCTCCTGACAGACACGGAGGGGTTGGGATTGGCAGAGTCGGGCGTGGTGGTGGATGACATCGCCGGTTGGAGCAGAGCCAGATTTTTCCGGTATGCGAGGTTGTCTGCGATTCTCATGGTGAGATGACATAAGATGGATTTATAGAGATCGGGGAATGAAAACATGACAGCGAACTTCCCTCTCCACCTCTCTGGCTTTCCATATCACCCGCCACCGGATGGGCGCCACCCACAGCCGTGTCACCTGTCAGATCAGCTGGTCGGGGACGGGAGAGATTAATGGCTCAGTGTTGGGGTCAGGCTAGGAATTAAAGTGGACCTGTCAGTACATGAAGACATCGCTGGCAGGTCACAATATACAGCGACACGATAATTTTTCAGGAACGCTCCATCTTCTATCATTAAAAAAAAAAGTCCTTGAGCTCCAGTCAGTGACTCTGCCTTCCCTCATAGGACATTAAAAAGATAAAAAAGATAAAAAAAATATTAAATAAAATTATTTTATTTTAACCACTTGCCTACAGGGCACTTTCACCCCCTTCCTGCCCAGGCCATTTTTCAGCTTTCAGCGCTGTCACACTTTGAATGACAATTGCGCGGTCGTGCAACGCTGTACCCAAATGAAATTTTTCTCATTTTTTCCCCACAAATAGAGATTTCTTTTGGTGGTATTTGATCACCCCTGTGGTTTTTATTTTATTGCGCTATAAACAAAAGAAGAGACAAATTAAAAAAAAAAACACAATGGCCCGGATTCTTAAAGCACTTACGTACGTCACTGGGAAAGACCGGTGTTTCCCAGTGACGTACAAGGGTGCGTCAGAGGGGGCGGGGTCACGTGACGGGTGGCCGCTTCCCCTATATAAGAAATGTCACAGCTCCAGCGCGTCATTCCGCTGGGATCTTCTCATCGCTGGACCGGACCGCTGATCACCCGTCGCTGGAGAGATCATCCGTCGCTGGATAGAAGACCACGTTGGAGCGGGGGGCCGGGCCGAGAGTGGATTCACATCGCTGGTTCTTTTTTTTATTAATAAAGGATTTTTTTCTATGGTGTCTGTGTGTTTTTTTTTTAACTATTTACACTTACTTCGTGAAATGGTAGAGGTACAGTGTACCCCATTACCAATTCACATAGGGGGGGGCAGGATCTGGGGGTCCCCTTTGTTAAAGGGGTCTTCCAGATTCTGATAAGCCGCCCGCAGACCCCCACAACCACCGGGCAAGCGTTGTGGGGATGAGGCCCTTGTCCCCATCAACATGGGGACATCCTCCCCATGTTGAGGGCATGTAGTCTGGTGCGGTTCAGGAGAGGGGGGGGCACACTCCCCTCTTTTCTGCGGCCGGCCAGGTTAACGTGCTCGGATAAGGGTCTGGTGTGGATTTTTGGGGGAACTCCACGCCATTTTTTTTTTAAATTTGGGGTGGAGTTCCCCTTAAAATCCACACCAGACCTGAAGGGTCTGGTATGGATATTTGGGGGGAACCCCACGTCATTTTTTTTTTTAATTGACGGCGGGGTTCCCCTTAATATCCATATCAGACCTGAAGGGCCTGTTAATGGAATTTGGGGGGACCCCCAGCTTTTTTATTTTTATTTTTTATGAATGAATCATCTCTGTAATTGCCAGAGCGGACAATTCATTAGAGCCGCAAAGCCGGTTTTAAATGCCTTTTTTTCTTTCAGAAATGACACTTTGTGCAGGGACAGTTCTAAGTACGGGAAACATGCGCTTTTTCACATGCTGACTTTACACCCCCCCTAGGTACGGAATTTAAAGTAATATTACACTTTTATTGTTTCACTTTTAGTATTATTAAATTCACTGCTCCTGAAAAAACATCCGTTTTTAAAACTTTTTTTTGCATTGATACATGTCCCCTGGGACAGGACCCGGGTCCCCAAACACTTTTTAGGACAATAAAATGCATATTAGCCTTTAAAATTAACACTTTAGATTTCAAATGTTCGAGTCCCATAGACTTTAACAGGGTTCTAAAGTTCACACGAACATTTGGTGTGTTCGCAAGTTCTGATGCAAACTGAACAGGGGGGTGTTCGGCTCATCCTTAGTAGTCACCTGGCGCAGCACCAAATCACTCTCCTTCTTGGTCAAATAGCCCTTACACAGCCTGGAGGTGTGTTAGGGGTCATTGTCCTGTTGAAAAATAAATGATGGTCCAACTAAACGCAAACCGGATGGAATAGCATGCCGCTGCAAGATGCTATGGTAGCCATGCTGGTTCAGTATGCCTTCAATTTTGAATAAATCCCCAACAGTGTCACCAGCAAAGCACCCCCACACCATCACACCTCCTCCTCCATGCTTCACGGTGGGAACCAGGCATGTAGAGTCCATCCGTTCACCTTTTCTGCATCGCACAAAGACACGGGGGTTGGAACCAAAGATCTCAAGTTTGGACTCATCAGACCAAAGCACAGATTTCCACTGGTCTGATGTCCATCCCTTGTGTTCTTTATCCCAAACAAGTCTCTTCTGCTTGTTGCCTTTCTTTAGCAGTGGTTTCCTAGCAGATATTCTACCATGAAGGCCTGATTCACACAGTCTCCTCTTACCAGTTCTAGAGATGTGTCTGCTGCAAAAGGTGGAAGAACCTAGAATATGAAATCTATTTTGAGTTGTTTCACACTTTTTTGTTCTGTATAATTCCACATGTGTTCATTCATAGTTTTCATGCCTTCAGTGTGAATCTACAATTTTCATAGTCATGAAAATAAAGAAAACTCTTTGATTGA
This sequence comes from Rana temporaria, assembly GCF_905171775.1. NCBI lineage: Eukaryota > Metazoa > Chordata > Amphibia > Anura > Ranidae > Rana > Rana temporaria. The sequence continues at coordinate 6,197,685 of NC_053501.1, read as the reverse complement.
GAAGGTGTGTCCAAACTTTTGGTCTGTACTATATATATATATTGTAAGGGGTTAGCTCGGTAGTGGGGTGTGTGACCCCTTGGATGGGTTCACCACACACTGAATTTATACAGACAGGCAGTCGAAGACGGTTAAAAACAAAGTTTTTGGTTTATTTTCCATCTTGCTGGAAAACATTTGCAAGCATCCAAACAGCATTAACAAAATCAAACAGAAAATAAATCCTAGCCACTCTGGGTGTCTACCTTCCACAGGGTACCTATCTATGGAGTCTGGCTCAGCCTAGCGCTGGGCAAACAATGCTGGTCATACAGCACAAACAGTAGTCTTTTGATATAACACAGGAAAAAATCAATGGTCTCCTCACCTCATCAGGAGACTTTCTGGCACTGCTCTCCTACTCACACAGCCTTAGGAGTGATGCAGCAACCAAGTAGTAATACTCTGGCTACTTATAAAGGCATTGATTGCTTCATTCTGAACAGCTGAAGCTTTTCAACGGCCTTTAGCCTTCCTCTAGCTACGTTTGTAGCCGACGCCCGATAACAACCTGTGTATCGTCTAAACAAGGCAGAAATGTATGTCCCGTCAGTGACAACACCCACAGATTTACCTGACTTTCTGTCACAATATATATATATATATATATATATATATATAACATCCCACATAAATCGGCCAACATATTACAACAGGGGGAAGGAAAAATTATAAGCAGATAAATAGGAGAAGGAGGAGCAGTGGACTGAGACAGAAAAGAGAGAGGGGGAGGGGGGAGGGGAAATAAATGGAAGGGGAAAAGGGCAAAGGAAGGGGAAGGGGGGAAGAAAAAGAGAAGGAGGGGTGACAACAAATGTAGGCAAAAGTGTAAATGGAAAAGAGCAGAGGGCAAAAGGGGTGAGGAAAAAAGACAAAGAAAAAAGAAAGAGAAAAAAGGGGGGAAGCAAAAGGGGGAAACAAAAAAGGGGGGAAGCAAAAGGGGGAGGGGAAAGGGGGGTGGTGGAGGGGGTTAGTAAAGTAGGAAAAGAAAAGAAGATAGATGGATGGAAAGAGAAGGGAAGAGGGCAAAGGGAGGAGAAAAAAAGGGGGGGAGAGGGGGGAGAAGGGGGGAAACAGAGGGGGAGAGGGTCAGGAAATCGGGGGAAGGACAGGGAATGAGGAACTGTGAGTGAAAGGTTGAAAAGAAAAAAAGATGTGAACCATGTGCAAAAACCTGGATGCCAGGTGGTAGTAATGGTGGTACAACTAAGACAAGAACACAAGTATCCCCCTTCCACAAAGGAGGAGAGAACAGGCGAGAATTACTGAACGGCTCTCATCTGAGAACATTCTGACTTTATTTTCCATGAAAAAAAAAGGAGCTATTTCTGACAGTCTAAAATTGTCTCTTGGATACGAAGCCGCAGGACGCCGCGGCACAAAGACTTCCACGGATCAGCTCCGAATCCCGCTGAAACAGAAACCTTTCCAGCCTTCTTTTTAGGTTCTTTCCTTCTTGTCCAACTTTTGACATTTGCAAGAAACATGAAAAGACCTTTTTTTACAGATAAAAGGCTGGAGTGACGGGCCGGAGACCCTCGGAAGGGAAGCTTTCTTCTATTTATCTTTTATTGTACGGGGCTGGGGGCTGCGTGGTTAATATGGCGGGGGGCTTGAAGTTTGGTGGCCGAAGCTCAGCTCACCCATTGCACCCGGGGAAATAAGCTGGCGGGGTGATGTAACGGCCACAGACGTCGTATTATCTACAATGGATGCTCTACTGGGAAGAAGGGCAAAGGCCTCGTCGCTAGCGGCGGTGGGGATTAAAGGGGAACTCTGAACACGCAAAAACGGCCTGCTCTTTTCCCTTCAATGGAACAGCAGCTAATGGTCAAATCCGGTGGAGCAACCTGAAAATCACCAATAATGCCAGGTTATCAATTTAACCACTTCAGCCCCGGAAGAATTTACCCCCTTCCCGACCAGAGCACTTTTTGCGATTCGGCACTGCGTCGCTTTAACTGACAATTGCGCCGTCGTGCGACGTTGTACCCAAACAAAAATTACGTTTTTTCCCCCCACAAATAGAACTTTTTTTTTTGTGGTATTTGATCACCTCTGCGGTTTTTATTGTTTGCGCTATAAACAAAAAAAGAGCAACAATTTAACAAAAAAAGCAATATTTTTTACTTTTTGCTATAATAAATATCCCCCAAAAAATATATAAAAAAACAAATTTGTTTTCTCAGTTTAGGCCGATAAGTATTCTTCTACATGAATTTGGTAAAAAAAATCGCAATAAGCGTATATTGATTGGTTTGCGCAGTTATAGCGTCTAAAAAAAAGGGGAGATTTTTTATGGCATTTCAATTCAAGGCGGTGTATTGTGTTACCAGTGGTGCCAACTGCCTTGAGATCATTCACAAGCTCCTCCTATGTAGTTCTTGGCGAAACGAGCCGACCTGCCGCAGTATAATGACGGCACCCAAAGCCCCCCCCCCCCCGACCTCTAAGGGTCCCGGTGGTCCCCAGGGCCCCGGATGGCATCCCCCTTTTTTTAAATGAAAAAATATATATATTTTTTCGTCAGCACCCAAAGCCCCCCCCCGACCTCTTAGGGTCCCGGTGGTCCCCAGGGCCCCGGATGGCATCCCCCTTTTTTTTCGTCAGCACCCAAAGCCCCCCCCACCTGTAAGGGGCCTGGTGGTCCCCAGGGCCCCGGATTGGCATCCCCTTTTTTTTTCGTTCGTCAGCACCCAAAGACCCCCCCCCCCGACCTCTAAGGGGCCCGGTGGTCCCCAGTGCCCCGGATGGCATCCCCCTTTTTTTTTATTTTTCGTCAGCACCCAAAGCCCCCCGACCTCTAAGGGGCCCAGTGGTCCCCAGGTGGCATCCCCCTTTTTTTTTTTCGTCACCACCCAAAGCCCCCCCCCGACCTCTAAGGGGCCAGGTGGTCCCCAGGGCCCCGGATGGCATCCCCTTTTTTTTCCGTTCATCAGCACCCAAAGCCCCCCCCCCCCGACCTCTAAGGGGCCCGGTGGTCCCCAGCTCCCCAGATGGCATCCCCCCTTCTTTTTTTTCGTCAGCACCCAAAGCCCTCCAACCTTAATTTGCGGCGGTAGCCTCCCCTGCTTCTCGATTCATGGCGCACCCACCCCCTGCTTCTCAACTTGCGACACTCCCCCCGCTTCCCAATTTGCGGCGGCGGCAGCACCACTCCTCGGGTTCTGTGCTACAGGGGGGGCCCATGCCTGAAGGTGTGTAAGGGGCCCCAAAATTCCTGATGGCGGCCCTGCTGCCAGTGCACCCCATGATGGATGCAAGAAAGTGCATGACCCTCTTTTTTTAAATTCAATGTACCACAGGGGTATAGGCAGTGCGGTGCGGTGCACTGTTGTGCACTGTGGTGTGTTGGGTTGCACTGTACAATGCACCACAGTGATCTACACCACAACACACTTCACATTGCCATGCGTTGTGGCAACATACATTAACGCATGCGTTGTAGCACGTGCAACACAGATGAACCTTTCTTGCCTGGTGGAACATGCTGGGAGTTGTAGTTCTCCCATCACACTTAGCACAAGACATATCTCTGTGTACACATATATAGCCTCCGGCTGTCTGATCCCCGTAATAAAGAGGTTTTAATAAGACGCGGCGCCCGTGTTGGCACACATATTGGCGCCGAGCGGTTTGGGTCAGAATTGTATTACTTTCCTCTACAAATGACCCTCTGGGGGTGTCTGTCATGTGTAATGATTGTCTCTCTAATACCCCATTACCGCCACCCGTGTCCTCCTTAATGTTACCGCCTCTTATTGAAAAGCACAAATCACGCCGCCCGCCGCCATACATCTTGTGGAACAAGTTCCTGGCGATAATATACAGCTGGGGAGCGCGCAATATTGTCTTCCCTCTGAAAGTCATAAGTGTGAGTCATGGTGATTGGAAGTCCCGGGTCTGCGAAGGGACATCCATCTTCCTGTCCGGGGACCCAACAACTATCACTGCTGTCCAACTCTCCGTTTTAAAGGAGAAGTAAAAAAAGGAAAAAATAAAAAAAATTATAAATCGGAAAGAACCGCGAATATCACAAAATTGCATTTTTTTTAAAGTTATGGATGGTTTGGGAAGGTCTAAAATCTCCAGCATATGTTTCAAAGGGGTGGATTCAGCAAGCAATTACGCCTGCGTATCCATAGATACGCAGCGCAATTGCTTAGTTGCGCCGGCGTATCAACTGCTCCTGATTCAGGAAGCTCGATACGCCGACTGCAGCCTAAGATATGACTGGCATAAGGCTCTTATGCCGTCGCATCGTAGGCTGCATTCTTACGCAGGTCGCTAGGTGGCGTTCCCGTAGTGGTCAGCGTAGAGTATGCAAATTGCATACTCATGCCGATTCACAACCGTACGCGCGCCCTGCGTACACATTTTACGTCGTTTGCGTTCGTCGGTTTCTGCGTAAGGCTGCCCATGCTATTAGCAGGGGCAGCCAATGCTACTTATACCCGTCGTTCCCGCGTCGCGATTTTTAAAAATTACGTCGTTTGCGTAAGTGAATCGTGAATGGCGCTGGACGCCATTTACGTTCACGTCGAAGCAAATGACGTCCTTGCGACGTCATTTACCGCAATGCACGTCGGGAAATTTTCCTGACGGAGCATGCGCAGTACGTTCGGCGCGGGAACGCGCCTAATTTTAATGATCCACGCCCCCTACGGGATCATTTAAATTACGCACGCTTACGCCGGCCACTTTTACGAAACGCCCCCGCAAATTACGGAGCAAATGGTTCGTGAATGAAGCGTAGCTCAAGTAATTTACGGAGGCGTAGCGTAAAAAGGGTACGCTGCGCCGCCATAGTAGTGCGCTCCCCTACTTGAATCTACCCCAATGATTACAACCAGGGCCGGAGGGCCGGACTTACCATTGGCCTTGACTGGGCTCAAGCCCAGGGGCCCCACCCAATAGGGGGCCCCCTTTAAAAAAAAAAAAAAAAAATATATATTTTTTATTTTTTATTTTTTTTTTAGGGATCCGGAGGTCCCCAGGGGCCCCGGAGGCCCCCGGGGCCCCGGACGGCAACCCCCCTTTTTTTTATTTATTTTTTGTAAAAAAAATGTTTTTTTTATATATTTTTTATTTTTATATATATATAATATAATATATATATATATATATATATATATATATATACATATATATATATATATATATATATATATATATTTTATTATTATTAAAGGGCCCAGGGGTCTCCAGGGCCCCGGACGGCAACCCCCCTTTTTTTTATTTATTTTTTGTAAAAAAAAAAAAATTGTATATATTTATTTTTATATATATTATATATATATATATATATTATATTTTATTATTATTATTATTATTATTATTATTATTATTAAAGGGCCCAGGGGTCTCCAGGGCCCCCGGATGGCAACCCACCTTTTTTATAAAAAAAAAATATTTTTTTTATATATATATATATATATATATATATATATATATATATATTTTTTTTTTATTAAAGGGCTCAGAGGTCCCCAGGGCCCCATGTGGCAACCCCCCCTTTTTTTATTTTTTTTATTTTTGTTTATTTTTTATTAAAAGGCCCAGAGGTTCCCAGGGGCCCAGAGGTCCCAGGGCCCCCGGGTTTGGCAACCTCCCTTTTTTTATGTATTTTTTATAAATGTTTTTTTTTTTTATTATTAAAGGGCCCAGAGGTTTATTTTTTCTTTTTATTAAAAGGCCCAGAGGTCCCCAGGGCCCCGGATGGCTACATATATTTATATATATTTGTTTTCTTCTTTATTTCTTCTTTTTTTTGTAAAGGCCCCCCCCGCTTCTCAATTTGCGGCAGCCCCCACGCTTCTCAATTTCAGGCGGCAGCACCCCCACCCCCCCTAGGTTCTCTGCTTCAGGGGGCCCATGCCTTAAGCTGTGCAAGGGGCCCCAAAATTCCTGATGGCGGCCCTGCGCATACCTCCCAACACGCACGGATTCTGCGGGACTTTCCCGCATAGACAGCTTCTTCCCGCAGTCCCGCAAAAGGGTTAATTTTCCCGCACTGCAAGAGGAGGCAGCACGGAAGCAGGAGGAACCGGAGCGGTGTGTGGAGGACTGTGGCTGCTGAAGGGAAGAAAGCCGACAGCCGGGCTAATGACAGTCTGTGGCCCCGGCTGTTGGCACAGGTGAGAGGCACTCCCCCCCTCAACAACTGCAAAATCCCCCCCCGCTCAACAACTTTAATGCGCTCCCCCCCGCTCAACAACTTCAATTCGCCCCCCCCCGCTCAACAACTTCGATCCCCCCCAATTCTCGGCTCCAGGGGGCCCCTTCAACACTCAAGCCCAGGGGCCCCCACCACCCTAAGTCCTGCCCTGATTACAACAATACTGCTAACTGAGCAACCATGACTGCCAGCCTCCACTTCTATAGCCAGGGAGTATAAATGTAACTGTGCAGCCCAATAGGCATCAGGGTTGAAGCCAGCGGGCCCAGAAATCAGAACTCAGTAACAGAGTTGGTCAGACACGCCCCTTCTAGGGTCATGTGGATGTGATGAGGGGCGTGGCTGCTACTCAGCTCTGCCAGCACAGGGCACTGGAGGGGAGGGGCAAGAGGCAGCACATTCATTGTGATCAAAAAGGTATTTTAGGGCAGTGGTTCACAACCACTGGCTGTGCCCCCCCATTCTTCCTCCAGCTAGCTGCAGTTAGCCTTACCTCCCATAGTGCCTCCCAGCTCACATAGTGCAACCCAACCTCCCAAAGTGCCCCCCAACCTCTCACAGTGCCCCCAGACTTTCTAAGAGTCCACATTCTCAACAGTGCCCAGAAACCTTCCACAGTTCCCCGAGCCCCTGCTGTGCCCATTAGCTTGCTGCAGAAATTCCAGCCTCCTATAATGCTCCCAACAGTGTCTGATAGTATCCCTAACAATGTCCCTTAGTACCCCCAACAGTGTCCTATAGTGTCTCCAACAGTGTCCCATAGTGCCCCCAACAGTGTCCCATAGTGCCCCCAACAATGTGCCATAGTACCCCCAACAGTGTTCCATAGTATCCTCAACAGTGTTCCATAGTACCCCCAACAGTGTTCCATAGTACCCCCAACAGTGTCCCATAGTACCCCCAACAGTGTTCCATAGTACCCCCAACAGTGTCCCATAGTGCCCCCAACAGTGTTCCATAGTACCCCCAACAATGTCCCATGGTACCCCCAACAGTGTTCCATAGTACCCCCAACAGTGTCCCATAGTACCCCCAACAGTGTCCCATAGTGCCTCCAACAGTGTCCCAACAGTGTCCCATAGTACCCCCAACGGACCGCGGACCAGTTTCAGCAGACATGTTCGGTCGTGTGTACGGCCGACCGGACAATTGTCGGGCGGATCGGACAGGTTTCCAGCGGACAAATGTTTCTTAGCATGCTAAGAAACATGTACGCTGGAAGCCTGCTTGTCGGACATGTTCAGTCGTCTGTACAGACTCACCGGACATGTCCGCTCGGCCGAAAGCCCTCGCATGCGTCAAAGTGATTTGATGCATGCGTGGAGGCATTGACCTTCCACGGCCGCGCACGTTGCTGCGTAATCGTCGCGGCGACGGTGCGGCCACGTCACCGCGTATCGTGTCCGCGCGTATTTCTGTTTGATGGTGTGTAAAACCATCAAACAGAAATCCGGCAGCGGACTGTCCGATGAAAACGGTCCGGCGGACCGTTTTCATCGGACAGTCTGTCCGTGTGTACGAGGCCTAACGAGACCTAACTCTACCTGAATCTAGCTAAAGATCAGCATTTCTCTCCCTGACAGGCCCGGGAGCTGTGTGTTTACGCGCGATGGCGTGTGCCCGCCGGGCGTGCGCACGGAATTCGGGGGGCGAGCGGGGCGTGCATGTGTGCGCCTCCAGCAGCGCGCATGCGCCCCTAGCGGCCTGCGCGAGAGCCGACATTATATAACGTGCTCTCGCGCAGGGGAGCCGACCTGCCGCCGGTCGGCAATCGGTTAGAGTCAAAGCAAGTGTAAATGAGCCCTAAAAGTTACATTTTAGTAAATACATCTGATCGCCGATCCAGATAAAATCTCCCCTAAAAGAACGTTCTTTTTTTCCTGAGTTTCGCCTCTGAAATAGTTGTCACCCCAACCAGCTCGCCCCCCCCCCCCTCCACCCGAGCAATTACAGGGGCACGGCGCGGTTCCAGCGAATCCTCAGGTTTCCAGATGTCTCGGTGTAATAAAAAGATTAGTGAATTCCTTCTGCTTTCGCACATTCTCCAGGTCACAACTGAGCCCTTTTTATTTCCATATTCCCATATGAAGCGGCTGGTAAAGCCGAGGATTAAGCCAAGCTTTTTTTTTTTTTTCTTTTTTTCCCCTAAATAATTATCCTGAAAATTTGGTGTTTGCAGAGAACTGAAAGAAAAAAAAAAAAAACGGGAGGGAATAAAAAAATTCCATATCTTTATTAGTTGGACATTCAAAGCCGGAGCGGCCTCTACCTTTGTTTTTCTGAACGGCGGCGTCTGTTTTTTTTTTTTTTTTTTTGCGGAAGATCAATTAAAAAAAAAAAAAAAAAATTGACAAAAATATGAAGATTTGTTTAATTGAAGTCTATATACAATCCAGTGCGGAATTAATCGACAGCGGCAGGCAGGGCCGCCAATCAGGGGGGTACAGGCAGTATACCTGTAAGGGGCCCGGAGGTCCCCAGGGGCCTGGATGGCAACCCCCTTTTTTTATTTATATATATTTTAATATATATATATTTTTTTTTATTAAAGGGCCAATTTTTTTTTTTTTTTTTTTAGAGGTCCGGAGGTCCCCAGGGCCCCGGATGGCAACCCCCCTTTTTTTTATTTTATTTTTTATTAAAGGACCAATTTTTTTTTTAGGGGTCCGGAGGTCCCCAGGGGCCCGGAGATCCCCAGGGCCCCGGATGACCACCCCTTTTTTTTATATATAAAAAAAAATCTTTTTTTTTTATATATTTTTGTATTTCTTTAATTTTTTTATATATATATATATTATTAAAGGGCCCAGAGGTCCCCAGGGCCCCGGATGGCAACCCCCCCCCTTTTTTATTTATATATTTTTTTTAATATATATATATATATTTTTATTAAAGGGCCAATTTTTTTTTGAATTTTTTTTTTTTAGAGGTCCGGAGGTCCCCAGGGCCCCGGATGGCAACCCCCCTTTTTTTTATTTTATTTTTTATTAAAGGACCAAATTTTTTTTTAGGGGTCCGGAGATCCCCAGGGCCCCGGATGACAACCCCTTTTTTTTTTTAAAAAAAATATTTTTTTTATATATATTTTTTTATTTCTTTAATTTTTATATATATATATATATATATATATATATATATATATATATATATATATATATATATATATATATATATATATATATATATATATTATTAAAGAGCCCAGAGGTCCCCAGGGCCCCGGATGGCAACCCCCCTTTTTTTCTAGGGTGCCCATGTCTGAAGCTGTGTAAGGGGCCCCATAATTCCTGATGGAGGCCCTGGCGGCAGGGAAAATTTTCACTTAACCTTTTGGGGGTCGTTTGTCAAGTTCCCCCGCAGAAGCCGAGATGACTTCATTAAAGTTCTATTTCCCGTCGCAATTAGTTTTGGGAGCGGGGTAAGATTTCAGGGCATCGCGATTCCTCGGTGCGTTGGGCTGTTTGGGTTTTGCGGTTGTGACCGGTTGGGTTGGGGGTAGAGTGTGGAAATGTAGAATACACAAATATTTCTCTGAGATTTCGCGAAATGACCTCCCCGGGGCAAATCGGTGAGAAAATAGATCTTTTTTTCTCGCTCTCCGAGTTTATTTAAAGGGATAGCGTGACGATTGTCTGTTTGCTTAGCTGGAAGCCTTGGATTTTCCCTCAGAAATCTGAACGCGGCTCTGTCCGATGATTGAAACATTTTTTTACAGCCCGTCAAAAGGTTTTCGTTCACACCACAGGGAGCGCACTTTTTTGCGCATTTTTGCGTGGTCCACCGCGTCGGGGTTAGGGCAGCTCATTAACTTCAATGGACTTTACCATGCATGAGTAACACGCAAAAAAATGTGCCTGCGCCGTTTTAAAAATCAAGCCACATCAAAGCGCATTGTACTGCGGAAGCATGTGTTTTGGCCAGTGGCGGCTGGTGCTCAACATTTTTGGGGGGCACAAACAAACTGAAAAAAGAAACCCCATCAATTGCAGCCACTGTGTTCGTCAAACACAACCACTGTGCCCATCAATTGCCGCCACTGTGCCCATCATCAAATGCAGCCACTCTGCCATCAGTTGCCGCCACTGTGTCCATCAAACGCAGACACTGTACCCATCAAACGCAGCCACTGTGCCCATCAAACGCAGCGCAGCCACTGTACCCATAAATTGCCGCCACTGTACCCATCAATTGTTGACACTGTGCCCATAAATTGCCGCCACTGTGCCCATCAAATGCAGCCACTGTGCCATCAGTTGCCGCCACTGAGCCTATCAAACGCAGTGACTGTACCCATCAATTGTTGACACTGTGCCCATCAATTGGCGCTACTGTGCCCATCAATTGCTGCCAGTATGCTCATCAATTACCGCTACTGTGCCCAAAAATTGCTGCTAGTGTGCCCATTAAACGCAGCCACTGTACCCATCAATTGCTGACACTGTGCCCATCAATTGCTGACACTGTGCCCATCACACGCAGCCACTGTGCCCATAAATTGCCGCCACTGTGCCATCAAACACAGCCACTATACCCATCAATTGCTGACACTGTGCCCATCAATTGCTGCCAGTGTGCCCATCAATTGCTGCTACTGTACCTGCCAATTGCTGCCAGTGTGCTCAGCAATTGCTGACACTGTGCCATCAGTTGCCGCCACTGTGCCCATCAAACGCAGCCAATGTACCCATAAATTTCCGCCAGTGTGCCATCAAACGCAGCCACTGTACCCATCAATTGCTGACACTGTGCCCATCAATTGCTGACACTGTGCCCATCAATTGCCGCTATTGTGCCCATCAATTGCTGCCAGTGTGCTCATCAATTACTGCTACTGCGCCCATCAATTGCTGCCAGTGTGCCCATGAAACGCAACCACTGTACCCATCAATTGCTGACACTGTGCCCATCAATTGTTGCCTGTGTGCACATCAATTTCTGACACTGTACCCATCAATTGCTGCCAGTGTGCTCATCAATTGCCGCTACTGTACCCATCAATTGCTGACACTGTGCCCATCAATTGCTGCCAGTGTGCTCATCAATTGCCGCTACTGTACCCATCAATTGCTGACACTGTGCCCATCAATTGCTGCCAGTGTGCTCATCAATTGCCGCTACTGTACCCATCAATTGCTGACACTGTGCCCATCAATTGCTGCCAGTGTGCCCATCAATTGCCGCTACTGTACCCATCAAAAAAATGGTTAGCTTACAGTCCTTTTTACACCTTGCGTTTGCTTTGCTTTGCTTTTGCTTCGCTTCAAAAATGTTACCCCATGCTTTAAAGCGTCTTCAAAGCCTTCATAGAACTTTATGACAACGCTCGCTTCAAGCACCTGCAGATTTTATTAGCTTTAGCAGTGTGCCATTCAGGGACACGCCCCCTCTCTCACCTTCCCCCAAAAAAGATGAAGGGGGTGGGGGGGAAATGTAGTCTTGGGGTTGATGGGGATTTTGGCGGCAGGTTATTTGTCAGGTGAATGTGCGAACAAAGGGCGGCAGTTTGAAGACCACTGTTCTGGATTTTTTTTGAGCGCGAGAGGAGCCGAGACTGCCCGACTATACACGAGTGTACTGCGCTCGGTATATGCCGGCGCAGTATTCAAACTCGGTGCGGGAAAGCGGGTATCGGCGTATACCGCGCACCCACGATTTTGCCCTGATTTTCAGGGCAAAAAAGTGCGCGGTATACGCCGGTAAATACGGTATATGCCAAATGTGGCATGTAAGGGGGCGAGGAGTGAATTAAGCGGAAGTTCCATTTTTGGGTGGAACTCCGCTTTAAAGACGGCCCTGGGCCTGTCTTCAGACTGGCCATTCCCACCGGCTGGTCTTGGACTTGGTCTTGGTGTGCTGTAACCTCTAGCAACCAGTCAGTAAGTGGTAATGATATGCTGTAACCTCTGGCAACCAATCGCAATCACTGCCTGATCTGATACAGTAAACTGATTTTAATTCTACCTGATATTTATTTTATGTTTCAGAGCAGGTGGAGAGCGAAAATTGCAAAGATTTTTTTTGCCCAGGGTCCAATCAACATTAACCACTTCCGGACCGCCGCATGTACATATACGTCGGCAGAATGGCACAGACAGGCACATTGGCGTACCTGTACGTCCCTACCTAGACGTGGGTCCGATCGGGACCCCCCCCCGGTACATGTGGCGGTTCCCGTGGCTTCAGGAGCGATCCGGGACGAGGGCGCGGCTATTCGTTTCTAGCCGCCCCCTCGCGATCGCTCCCCGGAGCTGAAGAACGGGGAGAGCCGTATGTAAACACGGCTTCCCCGTGCTTCACTGTGGCGACTTCATCGATCGAGTGATCCTTTTTATAGGGAGACTCGATCGATGACGTCAGACCTACAGCCACACCCCCCTACAGTTGTAAACACACACTAGGTGAAACATAACTCCTACAGCGCCACCTGTGGTTAACTCCCAAACTGCAACTGTCATTTTCACAGTAAACAATGCAATTTAAATGCATTTTTTGCTGTGAAAATGACAATGGTCCCAAAAATGGGTCAAAATTGTCTGAAGTGTCCGCCATAATGTCGCAGTTACGAAAAAATTTGCTGATCGCCGCCATTAGTAGTAAAAAAATAAAAATAAAATAAAACTATCCCCTATTTTGTAAACGCTATAAATTTTGCGCAAACCAATCGATAAACGCTTATTGAGATTTTTTTTACCAAAAATATGTAGAAGAATACGTATCGACCTAAACTGAGGAAACATTTTTTTTTATATACTGTATGTTTTTGGGGGATATTTATTATAGCAAAAAGTAAAAAATATTGCATTTTTTTCAAAATTGTTGCTCTATTTTTGTTTATAGCGCAAAAAGTAAAAACCGCAGAGGTGATCAAATACCACCAAAAGAAAGCTCTATTTGTGGGGAAAAAAGGACGCCAATTTTGTTTGGGGGTCACGTCGCACGACCCCGCAATTGTCTGTTAAAGCGACGCAGTGCCGAATTGTGAAAACCCCTTGGGTCATTTAGCAGCATATTGGTCCGGTCCTTAAGTGGTTAAAGAGGGCCCTGGGTCTGTCCACCCGGCTGGTCTTGGTTTTGGTTTCTGCAGCTTGAACAAAAGGGTAAATCCGGTAAGATCCGGTGATGGCAGACTTCCCCTCCGCGACTCATTCGGCCAGTTCCATGTGTGTTTGATGTGACAGCCCTCGGACTTTATTGTATTTATTTATTTCGAATCTTCTTGAAAGTCACCGAGCCGAAGACCTTTGTACGCGTCGTCCTCGGTACAAATCAGCCCGACTGACACGGAAATTACAGAACGTCGGGCCGTCAGCGGAGCGCTCTGGCCGTGTCACGCTGATTGTACTTCGGGTGGATATAACAATCTCCGCTCGACTCGCCGCAACTAATAAAAAGTGGAGCGATTCATCTCAGGGCAGGGGTGTCTGTCACTGCTTATCTCCGTTAACCTGCGATACTCGGGGGACAGTGACTGACAGCTGGAACATTGTTATTTACTGCTGGAAACTGAATTACCCGACCTTCCAGCAATCTCTCCACTAAATGTCCCCATTTATAGACTCCGGCTAATGTTCCCCAGTTCACATCAAGCGGTTGAAAAGAGGGGGGGGAGGGGGTTCTCCACGCCATTGGCGCGGAGAAGATGGAAGTGAAGAATGGACACACAGAGAAAAAAAAATCTGAACCTTTGAGACCTATTTACTAAGATTGGCAAAATAATTGCTTTTTTGTCTCGTCCTGTTTCTGGCGCTAAATTATCCTTTTTTTTTTATTTGAAGGATCTCCGCAAGAGACAATCTGAGGGTAAAATAATCCCCCCCCCCTCCCCTCCCCCCTAGACGGGAAAATACAGGAAAGCAAGAATTGTATACAGCGGCTTTATAATGAAATGGTCAGAAAGGTGATTTTTCCCAGGAGCCAATGAAAATACAGCGATTGTGACCAAATAGGAACCCCTAAGGCCTCGTACACACGACCGAACATGTTTGCTGAAACTGGTTCGCGGACCAGTTTCCGCGGACATGTTCGGTCGTCTGTACGGCCGACCGGACCGGATTCCCGGCCGAGCGGACAGGTTTCCAGCGGACAAATGTTTCTTTCCGTCGGTCGTCTGTACGACTCACCGGCCGAAATGCGTGCTTCGACGCATGCGTGGAAACATTGACCTTCCAGGGTCGCGCACGTCGCCGCGTCATCGGCGCAGCCACGTCACCGCGTATCCTGTCCGCGGGAAATTTGGTCTGATGGTGTGTACAGCCATCAGACCAAATGATCCCAGCGGACATGTCCGATGAAAATGGTCCGCGTATATTCATGCATTAGTTTTTATTTAATGTAAGTGTTTAAATAATTTATTACGTTTTTTTTTTAATGTATATATGTATTCATTTACATTTTATTTATTTATTTAGTGTGTGTATTTAAACAACAATATTTTTTAATTCTATGCATTTATCTATATATGTATTTATCCCTATTTATTGTATTTGTTTATTTATTGCTTAATTATTATATATATATATATATATATATATATATATATATATATATATATATATATATATATATATATATATATATATATGTGTGTGTGTGTGTGTATGTATATTTATATATATATATATATATATATATATATATATATATATATATATATATATATATTTATGCATTAGTTTTTATTTAATGTAAGTGTTTAAATAATTTATTAAGATTTTTTTAATGTATATATGTATTCATTTACATTTTATTTATTTATGTATTGTGTGTATTTAAGCAACAATATTTTTTAATTCTATGCATTTATCTATATATGTATTTATTCATATTTATTTTATTTGTTTATTTATTGCACATTTATTTTATATATATATATATATATATATATATATATATATATATGTGTGTGTGTGTGTGTGTATGTATATTTATATATATATATATATATATATATATATATATATATATATATATATATATATATATATATATATATATATATATATATATATATATATATATATATATATATATATATATATATATATATTTATGCATTAGTTTTTATTTAATGTAAGTGTTTAAATAATTTATTAAGATTTTTTTTAATGTATATATGTATTCATTTACATTTTATTTATTTATGTATTGTGTGTATTTAAGCAACAATATTTTTTAATTCTATGCATTTATCTATATATGTATTTATTCATATTTATTTTATTTGTTTATTTATTGCACATTTATTTTATATATATATATATATATATATATATATATATATATATATATATATATATATATATATATATATATATATATATATATATATGAATATTCATGCATTAGTTTTTATTTAATGTAAGTGTTTAAATAATTCATTAAGATTTTTTTTTTATGTATATATGTATTCATTTACATTTTATTTATTTATTTATTGTGTGCATTTAAACAACAAATTAATTCATTTTTTTTATTATTTATTTTATGTCTTCATTATTTATGAATTTATTCATTTATTTTACTTTCTGTACATTTATTGTATTTATTTAGTTCTGTATTTATTTATTTGCTCACTTATTTGCACATTTATTTATGTATCCATTTTATTTATTTTTCTTTACCCCAAAAAAATAATTGCTTTCTTTGGTGCGATATAATGCGGTCAGTTTAGGCGCTAATGATACTTTGCAGCCCTTTTCCGTTAAAACATAAAAGGCATTTTTGCTCTCGGTCACGACCCGACGGATGAAGAAAAAGAGCAGTTTCTGTGTTTTCAGACTCATCTTATGAAAGGAAATAAAATATTGACATAAACACATCACCGTGTTTGTATAGTAGATTATCTCATCTCTGGACACAGTGATCTTCTACTGAGCGGGGCGAGTTATTCTGCGGCCATTGCCATGGAACGGGGCGACCGGGGCGGGGAAGGGGGGGGTGGGGGCACATCATCAATCACCCACCACAAACATCTTATTCCACTTCAAAGAGAAGCGGCAGGTGGCGGCCATATTGTATATATAAGCGAGCTGCCAAAAAACAAATATGAGGCTCAGTGTGCGATAACTACTCGCTGCGCGCATCTCACGCCGCCGGGTCACAGCCCGCCAGAGAGTTTCATTATTGCAAAACGTAAATACGTCTTCAAAAAGACGGTTCCTGCTGAGCAGGTGAGACAATCTACTGCGTACAGGACTGGCTGTCAACTTATAGGGGGGGGGGGGGTCCTCAAACGATGTCTCCGAAGGGCCACATATATATATATTCATTGTGGAAGACGCTACAATAAAGTTCCGTAGAGACTGAAGACTTAGTAGAGGAAATAGAGATTGTTCTACAAGAGTGGTCGGAGAGTCACGCTGGTACAAGGATCTCCACATTTTTCAATACAATGACCACGTTGTATATTTAAAATATTTATATATTAAAAAAAAAGTTATAAAATAATTTGTAAAATTTAAATTAATGTTACATTTTAAGTTTTTTTTTCTTCTGTAATGAGCATGATATGAGTCAGAACAAAACTTTGTAAGAGTGCCCATTAGAGTCTTTTTTACATCAGAGTTCCCATCAGACCCCCACCCCCCCTTTACTTCCCATCAGAATCCCCCCCCTTACATCCCATCAGAATCCCCCCCTTACTTCCCATCAGAATCCCCCCCCCTTACATTCCATCAGAATCCCCCCCCTTACTTCCCATCAGAATGCCCCCCCTTACTTCCCATCAGAATCCCCCCCCTTACATCCCATCAGAATCCCCCCTACTTCCCATCAGAATCCCCCCCTTACATCCCATCGGAATCCCCCCCCCCCTTACATCCCATCAGATCCCCCCCCTCCTTACTTCCCATCAGAATCCCCCTTACATCTGCGGAGCACGAGCAAGGAGTCTATTGCAGTGGTCACCAACCTTTTCGAACCTCACAGTCTGCCTTATTCATACAATGCTCTGGCTCTCAGCCCCCTCTCCCTGGATCACACTGCTGCCTTATACACACAATGTTCCAACTCTCTGCCCCCCCCTGGATCACACTGCTGCCTTATACACACAATGCTCCGACTCTGCCCCCCTCCCTCTGGATCACACTGCTGCCTTATACACACAATGCTCAGACTCTCTGCCTTCCTCCCCCTAGATCACATTGCTGCCTTATACACACAATGCTCAGACTCTCTGCCTTCCTCCCCCTAGATCACAGTGCTGCCTTATACACACAATGTTCTGGCTCTCTGCCACCCTCCTTCCTGGATCACACTGCTGCCTTATACACACAATGCTCCGACTCTCTGCCCTCTCCCCCTGAATCACACTGCTGCCTTATACACACAATGCTCTGACTCTATGCCCTCCTCCCCCTGAATCACACTGCTGCCTTATACACACAATGCTCTGACTCTATGCCCTCTCATCCTCGATCACACTGCTGCCTTATATACACAATGCCCTGACTCTATGCCCCCTCATCCTTGATCACACTGCTGCCTTATACACACAATGCTCTGACTCTCTGCCCCCTCCCCCTGAATCACACTGCTTGCTTATACACACAATGCTCTGACTCTCTGCCCCCCTCTCCCTGGATCACACTGCTGCCTTATACACACAATGTTCCAACTCTCTGCCCCCCCCTGGATCACACTGCTGCCTTATACACACAATGCTCTGACTCTCTGCCTCCCTCCCTCTGGATCACACTGCTGCCTTATACACACAATGTTCTGGCTCTCTGCCCCCCCCCCCGATCACACTGCTGCCTTATACACACAATGCTCAGACTATCTGCCTTCCTCCCCCTAGATCACAGTGCTGCCTTGTACACACAATGTTCTGGCTCTCTGCCACCCTCCTTCCTGGATCACACTGCTGCCTTATACACACAATGCTCCGACTCTCTGCCCTCTCCCCCTGAATCACACTGCTGCCTTATACACACAATGCTCTGACTCTATGCCCTCCTCCCCCTGAATCACACTGCTGCCTTATACACACAATGCTCTGACTCTATGCCCTCTCTTCCTCGATCACACTGCTGCCTTATACACACAATGCCCTGACTCTATGCCCCCTCCCCCTGAATCACACTGCTTGCTTATACACACAATGCTCTGACTCTCTGCCCCCCTCCCCCTGGATCACACTGCTGCCTTATACACACAATGCCCTGACTCTATGCCCCCTCATCCTCGATCACACTGTTGCCTTATACACACACACAATGCTCCGACTCTCTGCCCCTCCCCCTGGATCACACTTCTGCATTATACACACAATGCCCTGGTTCTCTCCCCCCCCCCCCCTCGGGTCACATTGTTGTCTTATACACACAATGCTTCGGCTTTGGGTGAATAGTAGGGTAGCGCAGGGTGACTGGTAGGATAGCGTAGAGTGAATAGTAGGGTAGCGTAGGATGAATGGTAGGGTAGCGTAGGATGAATGGTAGGGTAGTGTAGGGTGAATAGTAGGGTAGCGTAGGGTGAATAGTAGGGTAGTGCAGGGTGAATGGTAGGATAGCGTGGGGTGAATAGTAGGGTAGCGTAGGATGAATAGTAGGATAGCGTAGGGTGAATGGTAGGGTAGTGCAGGGTGAATGGTAGGATAGCGTGGGGTGAATAGTAGGGTAGCGTAGGGTGAATAGTAGGGTAGTGCAGGGTGAATGGTAGGATAGCGTGGGGTGAATAGTAGGGTAGCGTAGGATGAATAGTAGGATAGCGTAGGGTGAATGGTAGGGTAGCGTAGGGTGAATAGTAGGGTAGCGTAGGGTGAATAGTAGGGTAGCGTAGGGTGAATAGTAGGATAGCGTAGGATGAATGGTAGGGTAGCGCAGGGTGAATGGTATGGTAGCGTAGGGTGAATGGTAGGATAGCGTAGGGTGAATAGTAGGGTAGCGTAGGGTGAATAGTTTTGTATAGAAATGGAACATTGGTTAGTGTCAGCCTGATGCATTGGTGGTTGGAAATATCAATTGTTTCAGGGTCACACGATCTGCCCCCATCTCACATCTATATGTACCTTCACACTTTTGTTGATGTAAAGGAAGAAGAGAGGCTTTACGATAATCAGTCATGAGGCATGGAAGTGACTCAAGGGGCTTATGTGAGTCTTATCTAATAGAAAGTGCTAATCACCAAGACGTTCTCCAGAGGTAATTATGTAAAAAAATCCATTCTTGAGTTAAATGGCTTTAATTGCGTCTTCCATTCACCTATGAATGAGGTTTATCCTCTTGACATGCATGTAGACAGGTAATGATAATCCATACCGCCATCTCCTGACCCTGGAAGAGACAAAACAGGTGTCAGCTCATAGAAAAGGCTCTTCATCAGACGCCGCGCCGCCGGTTCAAATGACATTTCATCTTTGATTTGAGAGGAGGGAACTTTAAAGCCCCTTTGGTAGGACATGTCCATCTGAGATCTCTAGGTTTCCGAGGGGTAAAGGGCAGGTGAAGAACGTTGGAGAATTGGAATGAGGCCCCGTACACACGTCAGAGAAACTCGACGAGCAAAACACATCGTTTTGCTCGTCGAGTTCCTTGTGAAGCCGCCGAGGATCTCGGCGAGCCAAGTTTCCTCATTGACTAACGAGGAAATAGAGAACATGTTCTCTATTTGGCCCGACGAGATCCTCGTCGGTTTCCTTGGCCAAAAGTGTACACACGACCGAGTTTCTCGGCAGAATACGGCTCCGATCGAGTTTCTGGCTGAATTCTGCCAAGAAACTCGGTCGTGTGTACGGGGCCTGATATTTTAAACAGATCAGCCATTCACAACCAGGGTTTTGTGGTGTTGAACTATCTCACCCGGAGTTTCAGCCCTGTGAAAGACCCTAACAGAATCAAACTACATCCACATGGAGGTGAGCTGTTTGGCTCTCATGCCCAGTCTCTCTAAAGCTCCTTCCTGGCACTTTTATGGGCACTAACTCCACCTATCACATCACTACAGGAAGGCTTTTTCTAAAAAGGGGACCTAACACCCAATTACATAATTCCCTATACTATACTATACTGTTTTGTGACAGAGCCAACTAGTGGCAGACAAGCTAACTACAAGTGCTAACTTTTAGAGCAGAAATTTATGGGAAAACTTCAGATAGGGACACCTGTCTAAGAGGGGTATTTCCCCTCACTTTGGAGAGGTTTCCTCTCACTTCCTATTGCATTTCTGGGGGAGGAAGTGAAGGGAAATCCCCCTCAGTGGGACACAAAGGGCAGAACACGTGATAGGGGGTTTTACCCTTCACAACTTTATCCCAAACTAAAAAAAAATAAGTATGGGCCATACACTTTAACCACTTCATTACCGGCCCATAGTCATTTGATGTCCACAGTTGGGATCTCCCATCCTGGGTGGACGTCATATGACGTCCTGGGCTTTGTGGGCGGGGATATCTAAATGATGGGTGCAGCTAGAGGCATCATTCAGATATCATTCTTTCGTGCGGGCGATTCTGTGCATGATAAGAATGATCATAGTGGCAGTTCCACCGCTTGATCGTTCTTATAGGTGGCTGGAGGGGACATCCCCCCTCCCGCCGCCATCCGGTGCTTCTCCGGGCTCTCCCGTGCCATTCGGGGGCCCGGAGAATCACCAGTCATCTCTATGACCGTCGGAGGTCTCAGTAGTAAACAAAGCCGCGATTGCGGCTAGTAAGCATGAGATCGGTGAATTTGTTTTCACAATCTCATGCTTTCGAGCCTGGAGGAGAGATGCGGGGTCAATAAGATAATAAGATAAAGAGGACCTGTCACACACCATTTCTATTACAAGGGATCTTTACATTCCTTGTAATAGGAATAAAAGTGATAAAAAAAAAAGGTAAAAATAAAAAAAATTAAAACGCCCCTGTCCCCGGTAGCTCGCGCTTAGAAGTGAACGCACACATAAGTCCCGCCCACATATGTAAACGCCGTTCAAACCACATATGTGAGGTATCGCCGCGTGCGTTAGAGCGCCAGCAACAATTATAACACCTCCTCTGTAACTTTAAACTGGTAACCTGTAAAAAGATGATTCAAAGCGTCGCCTATGGGGATTTTTAAGTAAGGAAGTTTGGCGCCATTCCATGAGTGTGCGCAATTTTTAAGCGTGACATGTTAGGTATCTATTTACTCGGCGTAACATCATCTTTCATATTTCACAAAGAAAAAAATCGGCTTTTCCTCACTCGAGTCTAAAAAACGCAAGTGAGGAAAAGCTGATAACCGGCTTTTCCTGTTTACATCGTGATGAGCCGTGATTGGACACGGCTGATCACGTGGTAAAGAGTCTTCGTCGGAGACTCTTTATCTAGATCGGTGTTGCGGGGTGTCAGACTGACACCCTGCAACAACGATCGCCGCGATGCGCGCAGTGGCTCAATATCCTCATATGACATCCACTTAGGATATTGAAACCACTTTGCCAACGTCTTTTTGCATAAGGCGGGCGGCAAGTGGTTAATAGGATTTTTCTTTTAATAAACCGCAGAGGTGATTAAATACCACCAAAATAAATCTCTATTTGTGGGAAAAAAAGGAATTCAATTTTTTTTTGTGTACAGCGTCGCCCGACCGCGCAATTGTCAGTTAAAATAACGCAGTGCCGTATTGCAAAAAATGGCCTGGTCATGAAGGGGGGTAAAGTCTAATGATTAAAGCCCATTTACCTTTCAGTTTAAAGCTGAAGTTTAATCTGCTTATGTTTTGCCTTCCCTGGTTCCTCGTTCCTCGTTCCTCACCTCATCAGCACGCTAATGAAATTATAAAAAAAAAAAAAAAAAAAATTTCCATATACATTACATACCTTATATTAGATAAAGTGACATCATCACTGGGTCTCTGTGCCACTCTATTTGCATGCCACCTGCAAAGACATTTTCACCAGCTCTGCCATTGAGTGATTCTAAAATCTTTCATTAAACAAAGATCAGGAAGCGTGACTCTCCCCCCGGGATCATCCAGGAGGACCTGCAGAACAGTATCCCGAATAAGGCCCGTTCTGGCCTCAGAGGCAATGAGAGTGTTACCGAGTCACACCACCAGAGGTGCCACCCTCAGAAACCCCCCGAGGAAAAGGAAAAGTTGGCGGGTGCTCTAAATCAGCTCCATTTACCCTTTCTGTCTCACAAACAAGATCACTTAACCACAATTACCCAATTATCTCATGAAGTCATTACACACAAGGTTCCCATTATCACAGCACAGGAGTCCTAGAACAGCAAAATGCCAAGAGCCCTGGAGGCAGAGGAAATGTGGAGCTAACCTCTTGTGGCAACTTACCAACCACTTACCCACTGCAAGAGAATGAGGTTTTCTAGGCAGACTTTGTTCTTTCTCGATTGTCTCCCTCCACCGTCCTTCTCCATCGTCCTCCTTCATTGTCCTTCTCTATCGTCCTCCTTCATTGTCCTACTTCATTGTCCTTCTCTATCGTCCTTCTCCATTGTCCTCCTTCATCATCCTCCTTAATTGTCCTTCTCTATCATCCTCCTTCATTGTCCTTCTCCATCGTCCTCCTTCATCATCCTCTTTCATTGTCCTTCTAAATCATTCTCCTTCATTTTTCTTCTCCATCATTCTCCTTCATTGTCCTTCTCCATCGTCCTCCTTCATCATCCTCCTTCATTGTCCTTCTCCATCATTCTCCTTCATTGTGCTTCTCCATTGTCCTCCTTCATCATCCTCCTTCATTGTCCTTCTCCATTGTCCTCCTTCATCATCCTCTTTCATTGTCCTTCTCCATCATTCTCCTTAATTTTTCTTCTCCATCGTTCTCCTGCATTGTCCTTCTCCATCGTCCTCCTTCATCATCCTCCTTCATTGTCCTTCTCCATCATTCTCCTTCATTGTGCTTCTCCATTGTCCTCCTTCATCATCCTCCTTCATTGTCCTTCTCCATTGTCCTCCTTCATCATCCTCTTTCATTGTCCTTCTCCATCATTATCCTTTTCCATCGTTCTCCTTCATTGTCTTTCTCCATCGTCCTCCTTCATCATCCTCCTTCATTGTCCTTCTCCATCATTCTCCTTCATTGTACTTCTCCATTGTCCTCCTTCATCATCCTCCTTCATTGTACTTCTCCATCGTTCTCCTTCATTGTCCTTCCCCATCATCCTCCTTCATTTTACTTCTCCATCATTTTTCATCATTGTCCTTCTCTATCATCCTCCTTCATTGTCCTTCTCCATCGTTCTCCTTCATTGTCCTTCTTAACGTTTTCCTTCATTGTCCTTCTCCATCACCCTCCTTCGTTGTCCTTCTCCATCTTCCTCCTTCATTGTCCTTCTCCATCTTCCTCCTTCATTGTCCTTCCCCAGCATCCTCCTTCATCATCCTCCTTCATCATCCTCCTTCATCATCCTCCTTCATCATCCTCCTTCATCATCCTCCTTCATTGTCCTTCTCCATCATCCTCCTTCACTGTCTTTCACCATCGTCCTCCTTCATTGTTCTTCTCCATCATACCACCGTCGTTTTTTTGCATGACATGAATAACGGTTGTGTGTACACGGCATAAGGTTTCTTGGCTGTCACTTGGCAACTCAAAGTTTCCGCTCCCTCCATAAATTGGTCAGGCAAGGGGGTGGGGACGAGCGAGCACCCCCTCCTGGACCGTACCAGGCCGCATGCCCTCACCATGAGGGTGGGTGCTTTGGGGCATCCCAAAGCACCCTGTCCCCATGTTGATGAGGACAAGGGCCTCTTCCCGACAACCATGGGGTCTGTGAGCCGGGGGCTTATCGGAATTCCAGCCCTCCACCCTATGTGAATGAGTATGGGGTACATCGTACCCCTACCCATTCACCTTGGGGAAAAAGTGTCAATAAAAAAAACACACTAGACAGGTCTTTAAAGTAATTTATTAGGCAGCTCCAGGGGTCTTCTTCTGACATCTGGGATCTTCTTCTGACTTTGGGGTTCTCTTCCAACTTTGGGGGTCTCTTGCGACTTCTCCAGTCTCTCTGGCCTCTTCTCCCACTCTCCGATGTCTTCTCCATGCTCTCTGGTTCTTCTCCTGCTCCCCAGTGTCTTCTCCATGCTCTCCAGTTCTTCTCCCGCTCTCTGGTGTCCGGCTCCTCCTCTATCTTCTGCCAGCTCTTTTACTACCGGGGGCCTGATCTTCTTCGTCGTCTTCTTCCCTCTTCTCTTCTTCCGATGTTGACTCAACGCTCTCTCCCGCTGTAATGCCACGTGCGCGGTGCGCAACGACTTATATAGACGTGGGGCGTGGTCACCAGGTGATGTCACTCGGAGTTGAGGGCGCCGAAGCTCCAAAGTGCTCCCCTTCCTCCTGCTTGTCTGTGTCCAGAGGCGGAGCGCATGTAGTGGGTGCTGTGTTTCCCCATCCCGTTTGCCCTCTCCACCGTGCAACTGACAAGAGCCCATATCCAGTCTGGGTACCACAGCAGAGCCCATTACCAGAACACGTTCCATCACTAGGCTCCACTAATTAATTCTGTCCGGTGTGCATGAAGCAGTCTCCTGTCTGCCCCGCCCCCTCTGCGTGTGTCGGCTCTTCTCCCATAGGCGGTGTGATGAGAGGCTTCTGGGTTGGCCGGAGCTGCTGTCAATCATCCTGTGCACTCCCAGAAATGCTCTCCGAGTGCCACCCTCCAAGTACCCAAAGATGCCACATATGCCACGCCCCCTGTAATATGCTACTGCTCCCAGCACGCCCGAGCTACAGGGATCTATTGGACAAGTACAGATCTATGGGGACACCTGATGTGGGGGGCTCTGATGGGGACACCTTCTGTGGGGGGCTCTGATGGGGGACACCTGCTGTGGGGGGGCTCTGATAGGGGACACCTGCTGGGGGGGCTCTGATGGGGGACGCCTGCTGTGGGGGGCTCTGATAGGGGACGCCTGCTGTGGGGGGCTCTGATAGGGGGCACCTGCTGGGGGGGCTCTAAAGGGGGACGCCTGCTGTGGGGGGCTCTGATAGGGGACACCTGCTGGGGGGGGGCTCTGATAGGGGGCACCTGCTGGGGGGGCTCTGATGGGGACACCTGCTGTGGGGGGCTCTGATGGGGGACGCCTGCTGTGGGGGGCTCTGATAGGGGACACCTGCTGGGGGGGCTCTGATGGGGGATGCCTGCTGTGGGGGGCTCTGATGGGGACACCTTCTGTGGGGGGCTCTGATGGGGGACACCTGCTATGGGGGGGCTCTGATGGGGGACACCTGCTGGGGGGGCTCTGATGGGGGACACCTGCTGGGGGGCTCTGATGGGGGACACCTGCTGGGGGGGGGCTCTAATGGGGGACACCTGCTGTGGGGGGCTCTGATGGGGGGACACTAATGAAGACTTCTATGGGGAGCATCTCTGTGTTTGAGTGGTAGCCATAGAAACATTTGTAAAGGGGAGGAGTTAGTGAGATGACCACGCCCATGTGGGGGCGCCAGAAATATGTCTGCACCCAGGCGTTTATTTGATTCAAATTTTTACTTTTAGATATTATCCGTAGACTCAACATTTAGCAAACATCTGTCTTGCTACTAGCTTGTAGAAGGTGATTTTACGGCTACAATTGATGAGGATGATCAATGGTGACAATTATTATTGTCATTAAAGCAACGTTTAACCCTTTCCATAAAGCTTGGGTATTGAACCCAATCAGCTGTGAGATTTCACTTACCGAGAGGAATTGATTTCTCCGAATGAGAGAGACGATTGATCAACAACCGAGCAATGAATGGGAAGCCATGTGACCTGACGACCTGTGGATGACCTCTCACCCGGCTCGCTGGACCGTTTAATAGCAGCAGCATGCTTGTTGATTGCAGTCGTTTGAAGAACACTTGTTCTAAATGTTTGGGGGGGGGGGGGCAATACTATACCACCATTGAGCTCAGCGAGGAGAGGTCATTGCTGGATGTTCATTTATTTATTTATCATTGGTACTTATATAGTGCCATCAATTTATGCACTATATCGTCAAAAGTATTGGGACGCCTGCCTTTACACGCACATGAACTTTAATGGCATCCCAGTCTTATAGCTGGATTCACGTACCTGTGCCTAACGTTAGGCAGGCGTAGCGTATCTCATATACGCTACGCCACCGTAAGTCAGAGAGGCAAGTGCTGTATTTACAGAGCACTTGCGTCCGAAGTTACGGCGGCGTAGCGTAAATCGGCCGGCGTAAGCGCGCCTAATTCAAATTGTGAAGAGGTGGGCGTGTTTTATGCTAATGAATCGTGACCCGACGTGATTGACGTTTTTTTACGAACGGCGCATGCGCCGTCCGTGGACATATCCCAGTGCGCATGCTCCAAATTACGCCGCTAAGACTTATTGGTTTCGACGTGAACGTAAATTACACCCAGCCCCATTCACGGACGGCTTACGCGAAAGACGTAAAAATGTAAAAATTCGACACGGGACCGACGTCCATACTTAACATTGGCTGGGCCAAGCTTTTTGGTGGACTAACTTTACGCCTGAAAACGCATTACGTAAACGGCGTATCTTTACTGCGACGGGCAAGCGTACGTTCGTAAATAGGCGTATCTCGCTGATTTACGCATTCTAGGCGTAAATCAGCGTACACGCCCCTAGCGGCCGGCCTAAATTGGCAGCTAAGATACAATGGCGCAGGCAGCCGTATCTTAGCTAGATTTAAGTGTATCTCAACTTGAGAATACACTTAAATTTATCACGGTGCAGATTCAGAGTTACAACGCCGTATCTACTGATACGCCGGCGTAAACCTCTCTGAATCTGGCTATTAGTCCGTAGGGTTCAATATTGAGTTGGCCCCGCCCTTTGCAGCTATAACAGCTTCAACTCTTCTGGGAAGGCCGTCCACAAAATTTTGTTTTGTTATTTCGGAATCTTTCAAATTTGTTACTATTTTAATTCGGAAATTTGGAAAGATCCGAAATTCCAGAATAACGAAAAATTTGTCCCAATTTTTAATTCGTAACGAAACGATGTCTAGTCAAATCCCAAAATATTCTGTTCTTTCTATATTCTATTTTATTCTGTTCTTTTATTTTCTATTCTATTATTTTCCTTTATTTTAGATTCTATTTTATTCTCGTTCGAAATTCAAAAACGATTCGAATTCAAACTTCGTCCAAAATTTTGTTTTGTTATTTTTTTAATTTGTTACTATTTTATTTCGGAAATTTGGATACATCTAAAATTTCCCTAATAACGAAAAATTTGTCTGAATTTCAATTCGTAACGAAACGATGTCCAGTCAAATCCCAAATTATTCTGTTCTTTTATTTTCTATTATTTTCTATTATTTTCCTTTATTTTCAACTCTATTTTATTCTCTTTAGAAATTCAAAAATGATTCGAATTCAAATTTCGTCCGAAATTTTGTTTCGTTATTTAGGATTTTTTTTAATTTGTTACTATTTTAATTTGGAAATTTGGATACATCTGAATTTCAATTCGTAACGAAACGATGTCTAGTCAAATCCCAAATTATTCTGTTATTTTATTCTGTTCTTTTATTTTCTATTCTATTATTTTCCTTTATTTTAGATTCTATTTTATTCTCGTTCGAAATTCAAAAACGATTCGAATTCAAATTTTGTCCAAAATTTTGTTTCGTTATTTTTTTAATTTGTTACTATTTTATTTCGGAAATTTGGATACATCCGAATTTCCCATATAACTAAAAATTTTTCTGAATTTCAATTCGTAACGAAACGATGTCTAGTCAAATCCCAAATGATTCTGTTGTTTCATATTCTATTTTATTTTGTTCTTTTATTTTATATTTTATTATTTTCCTTTATTTTAGATTCTATTTTATTCTCTTTATTCTCTCTTTATTCTCTTAGAAATTCAAAAACGATTCGAATTCAAATTTCGTCCGAAATTTTGTTTCGTTATTTAGGATTTTTTTTAATTTGTTACTATTTGAATTCGTCTGAATTTCAATTCGTAACGAAACAATGTCTAGTCAAATCCCAAATTATTCTGTTCTTTTATTTTCTATTTTATTATTTTCTACTATTTTCCTTTATTTTCGACTCTATTTTATGAAGCGATGTCTAGTCAAATCCCAAACTATTCTGTTGTTTCATATTCTATTTTATTTTGTTCTTTTATCTTCTATTCTATTATTTTCCTTTATTTTCGACTCTATTTTATTCTCTTTCGAAATTCAAAAACGATTCGAATTCAAATTTCGTCCAAAATTTTGTTTTGTTATTTTTTTAATTTGTTACTATTTTATTTTGGAAATTTGGATACATCAGAATTTCCCTAATAAGGAAAAATGTGTCCGAATTAAAATTCGTAGCGAAACAATGTCTAGTCAAATCCCAGCTCTGCTTTTCCCATACGGAATCTCTGCGGCCGCCACCCCCAGCAAGCAAATTTTTCAGATAAAAAAAGATAAAAAAAATTGACATTTGGCGAGGTGCCTCCTGAAGTCTAAGCAAACAGAACGCCATTAGCGCCATTCCATAACGAAGCTCTTGCCTAATTATCCTTCAGGAGCGCGGCGATGACAATCTGACAAACGAGCGTTTTTCTGCGGACGCGCGGCGGTGGGAAAGCGATAGAAGGGAGGCTCAGGGAAGTTTGTTTAAAAGGAAAAAGTTGGGAGTTGGGGCTGCCGGAGGCAGATACGTGATGGGAATACGCCGGGCAGAAGGACAGGATCATTTATAACTCCCAGAGCCGAACACGGCAGAGCGCAGATAAGATTCCGAAAAAAGCCCCGATCCGTCTGGAATGTTAAGTCGCGTTTTTAGCCGATGTTCCAGCCGGTTCACACGGTGTAGAGACCTGAAAAACAAACATCCTTCCTTTACGGCCGCCTACCGACCCGACCCGACCGAGCCTCAGAACACATCAAACTGCTTGAAATAATCATTTCGCCATTATGTAGCAGAATTAATTATAATTTTTTAATTATTATTTAAAATATTACATAATAACTGTTTTTCAAAATAAATCTTTATTAATCACTTAAGCCATTTGGGCGGCCAAAGACCAGGCCACTTTTTGCGATTCGGCACTGACAATTGCCCATAAAAAAAAACAAATACAAATAAATATGTGAAAAGTGTGGGGGTAACCACTTCAGAACCCGGAAGGATTTACCCCCCTTCCCGACCAGAGCATTTTTTGTGATTCGGCACTGCGTCGATTTAACTGACAATCGCGCGGTCGTGCAACGTGGCTCCCAAACAAAATTGACGTCCTTCAAATAGAGCTTTCTTTTGGTGGTATTTGATCACCTCTGCGGTTTTTATTTTTTGCGCTATAAACAAAAAAAAAAGTGCGACAATTAAAAAAAAAAAAACAATATTTTTTGCTATAATTTTGCGACACTTTGTGTTGGTCTATCACATAAAATCCCAATAAAATACATTTACGTTTTTGGTTGTAACATGACAACATGTGAACATTTTCAAGGGGTATGAATACTTTTTCAAAGCACTGTACTTATAATCTCCTAGCCTAATAAATCTGCATAGGTGGATTACTGGAACCTAATATATCTCCGTAGAACTGTACCATTATAACAAGCCATATAGAACAGAGAACTCCTGAGGAAAACATTTGGGTGATTAATAGGCTGGCCAATGTTTCCATTCATGGCTGAAAATATGCAAAGTATCTATAATGGTGCGGTGTGTCCTCTCCATCCGTTCTATAGCTTCCATATGGTGGAGCACCTTTATTATTATTATTATTATTATTATTATATTTTGTTTATATTTATTTAAATAAAATATATATATTTATATTATTTTTTTATTCTTTCTTTTTTTTCTTTCTTTCTTTTTTTCTTTCTTTCTATCTTTCCTTATTTATTTTTTTCTGTCTTCTTTCTTTCCTTCTTTCCTGTTTTTTTTTTTATATACATAAAATATATACTTATTATTTTTTATTTATTTATTATTTATTCAAATAATATATTTATATATTCTTTCTTTCTATCTCTTTCTTTCTTTCTTTCTTTCTTGCTATCTCTTTCTTTCTTTCTTTCTTTCTTTCTTTCTTTCTTTCTTTCTTTCTTTCTATATACATAAAATATATACTTATTATTTATTTTATATTTATTCAAATAATATATATATATTTATATTATTTTTTTTATACTTTCTTTCTTTCTTTCTTTCTTTCTTTCTTTCTTTCTTTTTTCTGTTTTTCTTTCCTTCTTTCTTGTTTTTTTATATACATAAAAGATATACTTATTATTTTTTATTTATTTTATATTTATTCAAATAAAATATATATTTTTATATTTTTTATTCTTTCTTTCTTTCTTACTTTCTCTCTTTCCTGTTTTTTTTTTATATACATAAAAGATATACTTATTATTTTTTATTTATTCAAATAATTAAAAAAAATATATATATATATATATATATATTTTATTTTTTCTTTCTTTT
The DNA here is from genome assembly GCF_905171775.1 of Rana temporaria. Classification (NCBI taxonomy): domain Eukaryota; kingdom Metazoa; phylum Chordata; class Amphibia; order Anura; family Ranidae; genus Rana; species Rana temporaria. The sequence continues at coordinate 6,167,117 of NC_053501.1, read as the reverse complement.
TTTCTGTCTTCTTTTCCTTCCTTCTTTCTTTCTCTCTTTCCTGTTTTTTTTTTTTATATATACATAAAAGATATGTTTTGTATTCTTTCTTTCACAGGTATCTTCTCCCTCCTCCCCCCTGAAAGGTGCCAAATGTGACACCGGATGGGGGGGGGGGATTCCAAAAAGTGGAAGTTCCATTTTTGGGTGGAACTTCACTTTAGGAATCGATCAAAGGACTGAGCGGGATGGGATGGATACACCAACCTATATCCTCCTCTGTATGACAGACCGGAACTCCGGATCACGTGTTACGTCAACCTGACTCCGCACCCCCTGACGAAGTCCCGCTCCTGGGACGTAACGTGTTCGGGAGGTACGCCGTCGTAACTCTGAGTTGCGTTGTCGTATATACGCGAAAAGCCGACTAGCGACGACGTAAGAGAATGCGACAAACGCGCGTACCTTCGTGGATCACCGTAAACAGCTAATTAGCATACCCGACGCAGAAAACGACGCAATCTACACCCAGCGGCCGCCAAAGTATTGCATCCTAAGATCCGAAGGCGTACGAAGCCGTACGCCTGTCGGATCTTAGCCAAATGCCGTCGTATCTTTGTTTGTGAATTACAAATAAAGATACGACGCAGCAAATTTGAAAGTACGCCGGAGTATCAGCAGATTCTCCGGCGTACTTTTCCTGTGAATCTGGCCCATTGTGTATTATGTTTATTTGCTGGGATTTGGTATTTTGAGTGTTGAGCTGCTTTTTGTGTTTTAGGAATTTTTTTTGCGCTGATTGTTTCTTCTACCAAATTATTAATTAGGTTTACAAAAAAAAGACACGCATCCACAAAGATCGGCCTATCACTGACTCCAGGGGACAAGACGAGGCCGATTTTGTAAGTAATATCCTTCCTGACCTCTCCGGGGCGGTTAGAACAATTCCCCGGATCGAAATGTTCCCATGCCATCTAATAACCATGGATATCATTAATGTTAAAAAAAAAAAATCATCCAATCTTTCTTTTTTTTTTATTCCAGTATTGATTTTTCCATTTTTTACTTTATTGCTTCCATATGCACCTGAAGTCTCCTTGTCCGATGGGGTAAAAAGTTAATTTGGCAAATCTTTATTTTGACCTTGGATAGCTTTATACGTACTTTCTTTTACAAAACAGAACCTACTAATTTTTCAACCGTTCACAGTATTGTGAAAATTCTTCAGGTTGTTTAACGGCTTCAATACCGGGCACTTTTACCCCCTTCCTGCCCAGGCCAGGAGCCTGTGATGCTTATGTACACGGGAGGAGCCTGTGATGCTTATGTACACGGGAGGAGCCTGTGGTACTTATGTACATGGGAGGAGCCTGTGATGCTTGTGTACACGGGAGGAGCCTGTGATGCTTATGTACACGGGAGGAGCCTGTGGTACTTATGTACATGGGAGGAGCCTGTGATGCTTGTGTACATGGGAGGAGCCTGTGATGCTTGTGTACATGGGAGGAGCCTGTGATGCTTGTGTACATGGGAGGAGCCTGTGGTACTTATGTACATGGGAGGAGCCTGTGATACTTATGTACATGGAAGGAGCCTGTGATACTTATGTACATGGGAGGAGCCTGTGATGCTTGTGTACATGGGAGGAGCCTGTGATGCTTGTGTACATGGGAGGAGCCTGTGATGCTTGTGTACATGGGAGGAGCCTGTGATACTTATGTACATGGGAGGAGCCTGTGATACTTATGTACATGGGAGGAGCCTGTGATACTTATGTACACGGGAGGAGCCTGTGATACTTATGTACATGGGAGGAGCCTGTGATACTTGTGTACATGGGAGGAGCCTGTGAGGTTTATGTACATGGGAGGAGCCTGTGGTACTTATGTACATGGGAGGAGCATGTGATGCTTGTGTACATGGGAGGAGCCTGTGATGCTTGTGTACATGGGAGGAGCCTGTGGTACTTATGTACATGGGAGGAGCCTGTGATACTTATGTACATGGGATTTTTTCGTTTTTTATTTTTAATAAATTTGCAAAGATTTCAAACAAACTTTTTTCACGTTGTCATTATGGGGGATTGTTTGTAGATTTTTGAGGGAAAATAATGAATTGAATCCATTTTGGAATAAGGCTGTAACATAACAAAACGTGGAAGAAGTGAAGCGCTGTGAATTCTTTCCGGATGCGCTGTACAATGATGTGCTGGTTATATCTGAAGATCGGGGGGTTGCGTGTGACAATACCATTTATTAGGCCCCATGTAAATTGCGACAGTCTATCTTGTCTCTCTACGATTGTCAGTTGGCATTTTCGGTGTTCATATATAATCCCCGCGTGAGCTCTCATCTCCAAAATACCAAATATTGCATTTCGGACAGCGTTTCCCCATCTGATGATGAATGGTTCGCTCTGTTCGGTGACGGGAAGGAGACCGCGGCGAAGGTTCACAAGGCTGATGATTATTTTTTACTAAAGACAGAAAGTCTCCTTCAAGTGTCCCCGAAAAACACGCACGCGTGATTCTGTCTACAGCGACTTGGGAGGAAAACCTCACCAATGCCGGGACAAGGTCCTTTAACCACTTCCATACCGGGGGGCACTTACGCACCTTCCTGCCCAGGCCAATTTTCAGCTTTCGCACTGTCGCAATTTGAATGACAATTGCGCGGTCGTGCTACACTGTACCCAAATGAAATTTTTATCATTTTGTTCCCACAAATAGAGCTTTCTTTTGGTGGTATTTGATCACCTCTGCGTTTTTTATTTTTGCGCAACAACTAAAAAACCACCGTAAATAAGTATGTTTTCTCCTTCAATTATGGGCACCGATGAGGTGGCACTAATGGGCACCGATGAGGTGGCACTGATGGGCACCGATAGGCGGCACTGATAGGCGGCGCTGGTATGCTGCACTGATGTGCATTCATAGGCGGCACTGATGGGCATTCATAGGCAGCACTGATGGGCACTCATAGGCGGCACAGATGGGCACTCATAGGCGGCACTGATGGGCACTCATAGGCAGCACTGATGGGCACTCATGGGTGGCACTCATGGTTATTTATGGGTGGCACAGATGGGCACTGGGCATAGATGGGCACTAAGAGGTGGCACTGATGTACACTGGGTGGCACTGATGGACACTGAGGGGTGGATCTGATGGCATTGCTGGGCATCATTACAGTCAGTGCCCATTTGTGGGCACTGATTGGCATCGATTGTGTTTATTTTTTATGTTTTATTGTTTTGTTTTTTTTGTTTGTTTTTTACTCCATTTGGCAACCGGGGGGCACTCCCTGGTGGTCCAGTGTTGGCATCCGGGGGGGAGGCTGCGCTGATAAACAATCAACACGAACCCCCCCCTGTCAGGAGAGCCACCGATCGGCTCTCCTCTACTCGCGTCTGTCAGACGCGAGTGAGGAAGAGCCGATCAACGGTTTTTCCTGTTTACATTGTGATCAGCCGTGATTGGACACGGCTGATCACGTGGTAAAGAGTCTCCGCCGGAGGCTCTTTACCGATATCGGAGATGCAGGGTGTCAGACTGACAACCCGCATCACCGATGTGTGTCTGTCTGTGTATCCATCCCTCTGTGTGTCTGTCCATCCCTCTGTCTGTCTATCCATCTGTCTGCCCATCCTTCTGCCTGTCTGTCTGTCCATCCTTCTGTCTGTCTGCCCATCCCTCTATCTGACTGTCTGTCTATCCATCTGTCTGCCCATCCTTCTGTCTGTCTGTCCATCCCTTTATCTGTCTGTCTATCCTTCTGTCTGTCTGTCTGTGTGTCTGCCCATCCCTCTATCTGTCTGTCTGTCTATCCCAGTGTTTCCCAACTCCAGTCCTCAAGGCACACCAACAGGTCATGTTTTCAGGATTTCCCTCAGATGAAACGGCTGTGGTAATTACTAAGGCAGTGAAACTGATCAAATCACCTGTGCAAAATAATGGAAAGCCTGAAAACATGACCTGTTGGTGTGCCTTGAGAACTGGAGTTGGGAAACACTGGTCTATCCATCTGTCTGCCCATCCTTCTGTCTGTCCATCCCTTTATCTGTCTGTCTATCCTTCCGTCTGTCTGTCTGTGTGTCTGTCCATCCCTGTATCTGTCTGTCTATCCTTCCGTCTGTCTGTCTGTGTGTATGTCCATCCCTCTATCTGTCTGTCTATCCATCCCTCTATCTGTCTGTCTGTCTATCCATCCCTCTATCTGTCTGTCTGTGTATCCATCCCTCTGTGTGTCTATCCATCCCTCTATATGTCTGTCTATCCATCTGTCTGCCAATCCTTCTGCCTGTCTGCCCATCCCTCTATTTGTCTGTCTGTCTATCCATCTGTCTGCCCATCCCTCTGTCTGTCTGTCTATCCCTCTGTCTGTCTATCCATCTGTCTGCCCATCCCTCTGTTTGTCTGCCCATCCTTCTGTCTGTCTGTCTATCCATCTGTCTGACCATCCTTCTGCCTGTCCATCCCTCTATCTGTCTGTCTGTCTGTCTATCTATCCATCTATCTATCTATCTATCTATCTATCTATCTATCTATCTATCTATCTATCTATCTATCTATCTATCTATCTATCTATCTATCTATCTATCTATCTATCTATCCAGCTGTCTGCCCATCCGTCTGTCTGCCTGTCTGTCCATCTACCTCTCTATCAGTCTATCTGGGCCTCTAGCTTGTATTTCCTCTTGGTGGATATTATGTTGGCACATGTTCGGAGAACGCTCTTATTTTGCCGGCGGTGTCTCTGCAGTTTATGGAAGGAGTCTGAGAGACGGCCGTATGATGTAGCAAGCGGAATAGAAATATCATGACATTTGTAAGAAATATACTTCCAGTAATTCGCTGAGCATTAGAAGCATCTTTCCCACCTAATAAAGTAAATATATGTATTTGTTTGTGGACATAAATGCCAGGCGATTTGTCAGCCCGGCAAGGCTGAGCGTCCGGGCCGAGCGATGGGGAGTGGAGTGTTCTAGCTATCGGTGTGCGGGGGAGAGATGGAAATAGAGATATATGAGATGTCTATACCAGTCCGCAACAACCAATATCTCATTCTACTACTCGCCACTGCTGGAGGACTCTGCTCTTTCCTCCAGAACTCTCCTCTCCTGAAATACTCTGCTGGGGGACTCTGCTCCTTCCTCTATAACTCTCCTCTCCTGAAATACTCTGCTGGGGGACTCTGCTCCTTCCTCTATAACTCTCCTCTCCTGAAATACTCTGCACTGCTGGAGGACTCTGCTCCTTCCTCTATAACTCTCCTCTCCTGAAATACTCTGCTGGAGGACTCTGCTCCTTCCTCTATTACTCTCTCCTCTCCTGAAATACTCTGCACTGCTGGATTGGGCTTTGGTGAAAAAATGATGGGCCTAAACAGACCCCTGATGTCTCAGCTATCCTGCCTTATCAGTGTCCCTGGCTGGAGGACTCTACTCTTTCCTTTGTCTGAAGCTGGCCATACATGGATCGAAATTCGACTGACTCAGCAGCAGGGATCGGCCAAATTGCGATCCCAGAGAGGCCTGCAAATGATGTCATCAGTTGCTAGGGCATCGGCAGTCCTAACAACCGGTGACTGCATAAACACATAAACACTGGAGGGGGAGGTGGCTTCACTCTGCTCGCTGTGCCTGTGTGACATCCAGCCCGGGACCACTCAGACAGCCCCCAGCCGCAAAACTCTTCAACACCTTCTCGATTTTCCAGGGGGGGTCAATTGCCCCCCTCTGCCCTATGGAGCGGACGCCCATGAGTATGGCCATTGTGGCTGAACAGAAGCCGATCTACCCTGCTGGAAAATTTCCGCTCGATCGGCGCTGCAAGCTATAGACTGTACATAAGTTTCCTCTCCTGAAATACTCTGCCTGGCTGGACTACTCTGCTTCTTTCTCTATTTAACTCTGCTTCTTTCTCTATTTAACTCTGCTTCTTTCTCTATTTAACTCTGCTTCATTCTGAAAAAGCTTCATAAATTGTCCCATGAGCTGACAATCCATGTGGCAGCCGAGTCTTCCAAGGCCCAGCAGCATGGATCCGCGGGCCCTGCCTATCCGGAATTATTTGTGGCGTGGTTCCCGACCTCCGCGTACTTCTTTGCCTGCTCAGTCCAGACATCTTATTTTATCTTTTCGACAGTCTGTTTTCTTTTGACATTTCACTCTGAGCTCTCCGAGGTTTTGTTTTTCAGCAGATTTATAGCATGAAATTGCCTTCAAGAAGCCGATCCATCTGTTAGGGCGCATTTTTTTATTTTTATTTTTTTTTCAATTTCTCCGGCAGCTCTGGCTGGAGCATGATATGAAATAAACATTTTTACTCTGCAGAGCCTTTTACTGTTACATCTTCTTTCACATGAGATCGAATGTGAGCGGAGGGAGCGAGCGGAATGATCTCATCCAGATGCGTGACCTCGCGCAAGGAGCGCTCTCACTCCACCGTTTCACAAAGACTCCTCTTCTTCTGCTCATCTTTTATGGATCTGTAGCACTCACCCCCTAAAGGGCCCATCGATATGGTCCCAGGTTCTCCCAACAGTAGGTGCAGAGCCGGGACGTCAATGACCCAGCATGCCCTCAGTCAATGACGTCACAAGGGGGCGGGTTCACCAGGTGACATCTCCGGGTGGCCCCCGCCCCTTAGTTATTAAAGAGCAGGATCTGGGGGCCGCCTTGTTAAAGGGGGCTTCCATATTCCGATAAGCCCCCTGCCAGCAGACCCCCCCCCCAACCAACGGCCAGGGTTGTGGGGAAGAGGCTCTTGTCCTTGAATTCATTTTCCCATCATGGGTGTGAGTGGGGCCCCATGTCAAGTTTTGCCTAAGGCCTCACAAAGCCTAGAGCCGCCTCTGTGGCCGGTGAGTGTATAAATCTTATAATAATATGTATGGCCCGGATTCACAAAGCACTTACGCCGCGTAAGTGTAAATATGCACCGTCTTATCTGTGCGCCGTGCCCACAGAACTAAGATACGCCTAAAAACAGGCTTTATCCGACCGACGTAACTTGCCTACGCCGGCGTAGAGTGGGCGCATATTTACGCTGGCGCTCCTATTGATTTTAGATTCAAATATGCAAATGAGGGAAATACGCATAATATACGTGGTTTGCGTAAGTCGTATGTCCGGCGCAAAGTTATTCCCCATATATGAGGCGCAACTCATGCAAAGGTATGGACCAGGGAACGCAAGCCGTCGTATTTTACATAGTTTACGTTGTACGTGAATAGGGCTAGGCGTAGGTTACGTTCACGTCGTAGGCAGTGATCCGTCGTATCTTAGGCTGCATTCACACTTTGGTGTACAAAATCGCGGCGTTTTGTCCCGCGAATTGCGGCGACAAATAGCAGCGTTTTGTACCGCGATTTGCGGCGACAAAACGCCGCGTTTGTGAATGCAGCCTAACCCCCTCTATGGAGATGGTTCACATCTCCTATGCCGAACGCCGAAAGCCGCCTGAAAAAAAGGTCCGGGACTTTTTTTCAGGCGTTCGGCGTGGAGATGTGAACCATCTCCATAGAGGTGCATGTGTTTTCGTCCCTCTGGCGTCTCGGGGCTGCTGCGGCGTCACACTACAGGCGACAAAACGCCTAGGTGTGAATGGGGGCTTAGGGAGTTGTTCCGATGTGATTCTGAGCATGCGCACTGGGATACGTCCACGGGACTGCGCATGCGCCGTTCGTTTTAAGTACTTCTATAACGCTTGGCCCATCATTAGCATGGATCACGCCCACTTCCACCTACGCCGGCTTACGCCGAGGAAACCCAGCGCAGTTTGGGAGGCAAGTGCTTTGTGAATTCTGTGCTTGCCTCTGCGCTGCGTCGGCGTAGCTTATATTAGATACGCTACGGCGGCATAAATATGCGCCGATGTATGTGAATCCAGGCCTATAAGTCTTTATAAGTCATTTCATTTACAAGCAATAGTTCTGTTCTCAGGCCGATAGCGACACAAACGTCTCTCTCACATTGACCCTCTGACATAAGACACTTTATTCCCTTTCAAATCTCCGACGCGGGTTGTCACGTGCTGGCAGACGGTAAGCGCCGACCTCTCCCTGACCCGCAGGAAGATAATTAGCGGCAATTATTTGAAGACGAGCAAACCAGCGCCCTGAAAAGTCGTTATTAACGATAAAAACAAATGTTTTAATACAAAGGAATGTTTTTGATTTCTTAAAGGAAAGAGAATAAAGTCGCCGGTTCATTTTTTTTTTTTTTTTCAAGCTTAATGAACCCGGGAGAGGGTCGGAGACGAGGCCCTGGCTGTCCTGCAAACCATGCGGAGGGAATTTAATCAGATTAAGTCGCATCGGAGGTGAAATGGTCACTGTTTATATAATAACAAGACGCAAAAGATTTTCCCGGCTCAAGGAGAAAACCGCTACTGGATTTTTCAGGCTAATGCTGCGTACAGACGATCGGACATTCCGACAACAAAACCGTGGATCTTTTTCTCCGACGGAATGTTGGCTCAAACTTGTGTTGCATGCACACGGTCACACAAATGTTGTCGCAAATTCCGAACGCCAAGAACGCGGCGACGTACAAGGCGTACGACGGAATTATTAACCTCTTGACGACCTAGGACGTCCTCGGATTTGTGCGGTGATGTCTGAATGATGGGTGCAGCTACAGGCATCATTCAGATATCGCCGTCTTAAGCCGCCGATTCTGCCGACGATAAGAATGATCAAAGCGGCGGTTCCACCGCTTGATCGTTCTTATAGGCTACCCACCCCCCCCCCCCCCGCCGCCATCCGGTGCTTCTCCGGGCTCTCCCGTGCCATCGGGGGCCCAGAGAGCGAATCGGTCGGCGCTTGCTGGGAAAGCATATAGAGATGAATGGTGACCAGATGGTCACCAGTCATCTCTATGACTGTCGGAGGCCCGGGCGCGACGTTATGATGGGGGGGGGGGGCTCTTGACATGTCTCTGCAAGGGGCGGGGTGACTTTAGCAATAAAGTACACGTCTTAGGGGGGCGTGTTAAAACAAATGAAGGGCGGGTTTTGCACTGTTGATTGGCGGGTTTTGCAATGTGCCCCACTAAGACGTGTACTTTATTGTTAAAATCACCCCCGCCCCTTGCAGACTAGCTCTAGCATCGGGAGGGTGCGGCATGTGTCATAGTCAGTGCGCAGGCGCCGTGTAGAGCTGACTCTCGGCTCTACATCTTCGGCTATTTTCGGAGGCTCAGTTGAGTTCGTACTGCGCAACCGCCGCGCCTGTGCAGTACAGGGGGGTCCTTATCCGTCAGGGGGAACTTCTTTGGCAGAACACTGGGCTGATGATGGGGGGGGCACAGTGGCAATATTTGAGGCGCACTGGCAATATTTGGGGCACAGTGTCAACATTTGGGGCTTAGAGGCAGCACATGGGGTACAGTGGCAGCACTTGGGGCACAGTGGCAATATTTAAGGCACACTGGCAATATTTGGGGCACAGTGGCAGTACTTGGGGCACAGTGGCAACATTTGGGGCACAGTGGCAGCACTTGGGGCGCAGTGGCAACATTTTGGGCACAGAGGCAGCACATGGGGCACAGTGGCAATATTTGAGGCACACCGGCAATTTTTGGGGCACAGTGGCAATATTTGAGGCACACTGGCAATATTTGGGGCACAGTGGCAGCACTTGGGGCACAGTGGCAACATTTGGGGCACAGTGGCAACATTTTGGGCACAGAGGCAGCACATGGGGCACAGTGGCAATATTTGAGGCACACTGGCAATATTTGGGGCACACTGGCAATATTTGGGGCACAGTGGCAGCACTTGGGGCACAGTGGCAACATTTGGGGCACAGAGGCAGCACATGGGGCACAGTGGCAATATTTGAGGCACACTGGCAATATTTGGGGCACAGTGGCAGCACTTGGGGCACAGTGGCAACATTTGGGGCACAGAGGCAGCACATGGGGCACAGTGGCAGCACTTGGGGCACAGTGGCAATATTTGAGGCACACTGGCAATATTTGGGGCACAGTGGCAGCACTTGTGGCACAGTGGCAACATTTGGGGCACAGTGGCAGCACTTGGGGCACAGTGGCAACATTTTGGGCACAGAGGCAGCACATGGGGCACAGTGGCAATATTTGAGGCACACTGGCAATATTTGGGGCACAGTGGCAGCACTTGGGGCGCAGTGGCAACATTTGGGGCACAGAGGCAGCACTTGGGGCACAGTGGCAATATTTGAGGCACACTGGCAATATTTAGGGCACAGTGGCAGCACTTGGGGCACAGTGGCAACATTTGGGGCACAGTGGCAGCACCTGGGGCACCATAGGAATGTTTGATGGGCACAGTGACTGTGTTTGATGGGCAAAGTGGTTGCGTTTGATGGGCACAATGGCTGCTTGATGGGCACAGTGGCTGCATTTGGTACAGAGGTTGCAATTGATGTTTTTTTTTCCCCAGAATTTTTCAGTTTGTTTGCGCCCCCCCAAAAATTTTGAGCACCAGCCGCCACTGCTACCAACCCATCTTTTGTCAAAGCAATACCCATAGTTTGGAATGTAGTCAATTTTATTTTACAGGGTAACTTATTTGAACATTTGATTACATTTCATTGTAAGGATATAAATGTTTCTATGTGTCTCTCTTTCGAAAACATTCCGATTTTCTATGGAGTAGGAGATCTATAAATGTAAGTGGGGATGGAGAAAGCCTACAGAAAACTTCAGAGCCTCTCTGGAGGGAGATCCGAAAAATGCCGGTCATCCAATGGGCTAAAGTTTGAATTTTTTACGGCAGTGGGGAGAATGGGAGGATGGACACTTTTTATGTTTCTATTCATTTTTTATGATCTCGTGGTTCAGAGTTTATGGGATGGTCATGGGGGAACGTGGCGTGGATTACAGAAGAGACCTGGGAAAATGCCGAAGAAAAAGAACATCTGAACACAACTACTGCACCTGCCAATCCAGAGAGTCTCTGAGGCCCCGTACACACGGCCGAGTTTCTCGGCAGAATTCAGCCAGAAACTCGATCGGAGCCGTATTCTGCCGAGAAACTCGGTCGTGTGTACACTTTCGGTCGAGGAAGCCGACGAGTTCCTCGTCGAGCCAAATCCCTACGGGATCATTTAAATTACGCGCACTTACGCCGGCCACTTTTACGAAACGCCACCGCAAATTACGGAGCAAATGCTTCATGAATGAAGCGTAGCTCAAGTAATTTACGGAGGCGTAGCGTAAAAACGCTATGCTGCGCCACCGTAGCAGTGCGCGCCCCTACATGAATCTACCCCATTGTATATATATTATACTTTGTAAGGCTTTGCGCTGATAATGCTGATGTAAAGAATCCTCTTTAATGAAAGTCTAGATCCTGTAATTTAACCAACTTTATCGGTCTCTTTCTGCCCTTTCTAATATTATTCCAGCTTGTCCAATCAAACGACACTTTTAATGAGCCCTGTTAATTAACCAAATCCCCTCAGAGACACGTTAAGCAGCTTTGGATAAGGTATGGTTCCGGCTGACCGGCCACTTTCATTGGCTGACATACGGCAGGTGTCTGAGCGGTGTCAGATCTGTCATCGGGTGGTCATATGGTCACAACGCATATACCACGCTACGCTAGGTGTCCAATGCCCCCGCACAGCACAGCTGGAGGGGTCACGCAACAGATTAGGCCGTAATGCATCATGGGACCTGAAAACTTACAGGTGCGCCACATAGCTTTACTAAGGAAACCAAAGGAATCATATTATGGACTGAAGAAAGACAACGTGCAGAGGAGAGGACTCATGCCGCGTACACGCGACCGTTTTTCCGGGTTGTAAAAAACGTTTTTCAGGCTCTAGAAAAACAAAGTTTTTTTGGCAAATATCTCCTAAACCATGTAGGTTTTGGAGATATTGCAAACACCTACAGGTAAGTCTTAATCTAGGCTTACCTGTAGGCGTAACTTCAAACAGAGGGTTTACAACCACTTTAACGCAATGCACATAAAATGTATGAAATGCACATAAAAGGTCAACATCTAAATGCAGGGCTGACATATTTACCTTTTGCTGTTTTACCTGCTGAACAGTTTGTAATGATGTCTTCTGATTTCCAATGCTCTGCCATACTGCAGGGTCAGGTGGGTGACACAATTACAGTATTTTATGTTTTCAGTAAAGTGTCACCTCTCCACCTCCAACCTGCACAATGGATAATGAATCACTTGTCCAATTAGAAGAGAGGTAAAGCCAAGAATCCGTACAGCAGAATCCGGGAGTCATAGAGAGATTTTTTTTCTGGCTGTTCCGTATGTCAGGATTGGATGAATCTTTATATACTATGGGGTAGATTCAGGTAGGGGGCGCGTATTTGTGTGCGGGCGTAACGTATCCTATTTACTAGGGTTGTCCCGATACCACTTTTTTAGGACTGAGTACAAGTACCGATACCTTTTTTCAAGTAGTCGCCGATACCGAATACCGATACTTTTTTTAAATGTGTCCCCAAATGCAGCCATGTCCCCCACATATGCAGCCATGTCCCTCTAGCCATGTCCCTCACATATGCAGCCATGTCCCTCTAGCCATGTCCCTCACATATGCAGCCATGTCCCTCTAGCCATGTCCCTCACATATGCAGCCATGTCCCTCTAGCCATGTCCCTCACATATGCAGCCATGTCCCTCTAGCCATGTCCCTCACATATGCAGCCATGTCCCTCTAGCCATGTCCCTCACATATGCAGCCATGTCCCTCTAGCCATGTCCCTCACATATGCAGCCATGTCCCTCTAGCCATGTCCCTCACATATGCAGCCATGTCCCTCTAGCCATGTCCCTCACATATGCAGCCATGTCCCTCTAGCCATGTCCCTCACATATGCAGCCATGTCCCTCTAGCCATGTCCCTCTAGCCATATACCTCTGGCAGCAATTTCCCTCTGGCAGCAATGTCCCCGCCGCATGGAGAAAATCACAGCATTCATTTGAATAGCTGTTTTGCCCGCGCGTATAGACACTCCCCCTTGCTCGGGATTGGACAGATCACGATCACCCATCCAATACCGGGCAAGGGGGAGTGTCTATACGCGCGGGAACACTACAGCTATTCAAATGAAAGCTGTGATGTTCCCGCACGGCGTTTAACCCATGCGGCGGCTTTCGATGCGGCGGTGCGATGCGGCGGCTTTTGATGCGGTGGCGCGATGCGGCGGCGGGGGGGGAAAGTATTCTATTTAGGTATCGGGGGTATTTGCGCGAGTACGAGTACTCCCGCAAATACTCAAATTTCGGTCCCGATACCGATACTGGTATCGGTATCGGGACAACCCTACTATTTACGCTATGCCTCCGCAACTTTGACAGGCAAGTGCAGTATTTACAAAGCAAAGTTGCGGCGGTGTAGCGTAAATAGGCCGGCGTAAGCCCGCCTAATTCAAATTTGGAAGATGTGGGCGTGTTTTATGTTAATTTATTGTGACCCCACGTAAATTACGCTTTTTCCGAACGGCACATGCGCCGTCCGTGAAAGTATCCCCAGTGCGCATGCTCCAAATTAACCCGCAAAAAGCCAATGCTTTTCGACGTGAACTTACGCACAGCCCTATTCGCAAACGACTTACGCAAACGACGTAATCGACGGAAAATTTTACGCTGGCCCGACGTCCATACTTAACATTGGCTGCGCCTCATATTGTAGGGGTAACTTTACGCCGGAAAAAGCCTTACGTAAATGGCGTATCTGTACTGCGACGGCCGGGCGTACGTTCGTGAATAGGGGTATCTAGCTGATTTACATATTCTAGGCTTAAATCAGCGTACACGCCCCTAGCGGCCAGAGTAAATATGCAGTTAAGATACGACGGCGTAGGAGACTTACGCCGGTCGTATCTTAGCAACATTTAAGCATATCTCAGTTTGAGCATACGCTTAAAGTTGCGACGGCGCGGATTCGGACTTACGACGGCGTATCTACAGATACGCCCGTCGTAAGTCTTTCTGAATCTGGCCCTATATATACAGCGTGTGTGCGTATTTGTATATATATATATACTGGTCTATGTAAGCTGCAAGCTTTGCCTGAATGTATTAACCACTTCAGCCCCGGAAGGATTTTCCCCCTTAATGACCGGGCCATTTTTTATGATACAGCACTATGTCGTTTTAATTGACAATTGCGCGGTCGTACGACACTGTACCCCAACAAAATTGATGTCCAATTGATGGGCACAGTGGCGACAATTGATGGGCACAGTGGCTGCGTTTGGCATGGCACAGGGGTGACAATCGCTGGGCACAGTGGTGACAATTGATGGGCACAGTGGAGACAATTGATGGCACAGTGGAGACAATTGATGGCACAGTGGCTGCATTTGATGGCATGGCACAGTGGTGACAATTGATGGCACAGTGGTGACAATTCATGGCACAGTGGTGACAATTCATGGCACAGTGGCTGCGTTTGATGGCATGGCACAGTGGTGACAATTGATGGCACAGTGGTGACAATTGATGGCACAGTGGTGACAATTCATGGCACAGTGGCGACAATTCATGGCACAGTGGCTGCATTTGATGGCATGGCACAGTGGTGACAACGGGTGGGCACAGTGGCGATAAATGATGGCACAGTGGTGACAATTGATGGCACAGTTGCTGCGTTTGATGGCATGGAACAGTGGTGACAATTGATGGGCACAGTGGCAACAATTGATGGGCACAGTGGCTGCGTTTGATGGTATGGCACAGTGGTGACAATTGGTGGGCACAGTGGCGATAAATGATGGCACAGTGGCTGCGTTTGATGGCATGGCACAGTAGCTGCGTTTGATGGCAAGGCACAGTGGTGACAATTAATGGGCACAGTGGTGACAATTGATGGCACAGTGGCGACAATTGATGGGCACAGTGGCTGCATTTGATGGCACAGTGGGGACAATTGATGGCACAGTGGCGACAATTGATGGCACAGTGGCGACAATTGATGGGCACAGTGGCTGCATTTGATGGCACAGTGGGGACAATTGATGGCGACAATTGATGGGCACAGTGGCTGCATTTGATGGCACAGTGGGGACAATTGATGGCACAGTGGCGACAATTGATGGCACAGTGGCGACAATTGATGGCACAGTGGCGACAATTGATAGGCAGTGGCTGCGTTTGATGGGCACAGTGGCGGCAATTGATGGGCACAATGGCTGCGTTTGATGGGCACAGTGGCGGCAATTGATGGGCACAGTAGCTGCGTTTGATGGGCACAGTGAGGCTGCAATTTTTTTGTTTTTTTTGTTTGCGCCCCCCCAAACATTTTGAGCACTAGCCGCCACTGCAATAGACCATAAAGGCGCTATAGGGCCCTCCTGTCATTTAAAGCTGCCGTCCTCTGCGTTAGCACAATACACATGGCGGTAAATATTACGCCTTCCACGGAAACAAATTTGCTTTCCATCATTCGTGAATAACTGACTTATCTTCACTCATCTGACAAATATAATCCAGCGACGTTATGACTTATGAGAAATACTTCACTTCCACTCCAATCAATTATTCCGTGACTCACTCCGACTAACAAGTTCCAACTGTCATGTAATCTCCGAACAAGAGCGGCACACGCCCTGCCACTGACAGCCGCAATCTCATCAAATATTCGCTGTTAAAGGTACAGCAAACCTAAAACAACAACAAAAAAGATTTGATGGTAAAGTCCCACTTATAAAAACCACAAATTCATACCAAGGAATACAACTTTCTGTAGAGCCCACTCCTCTGTGCGAGCCTCCTATATGAACTAGAGGAGAATAAATGCGTATTTACCAACATTATGGTCCCAAATACCGGGACACTGTGTACTGTACCGCATTTTGTACTCCATCTTTCCAGGTGGGTGCACCCAATTCACACCCGGTTTATCCATAGGTCCTGCCCAGGGGTCAAGTCCTGGGGGAAAAAGTGTGGGAACTCCCACCCAAGATCCACTCCCCCACCAAAAAAATAACTAACTTTTTTTTTTTTTAGGAGTCCGGATGGCAACCCCCCCCCCCCTTTTTTTTTTTTTTTATTTATATATATTTTTTATTTTTTATTAAAGGGCCCAGAGGTGTATATACATATATATATGTATGTATTTTTTTATTATTAATAAAGGGCCCCAGAGGTCCCCAGGGCCCCGGATGGCAACCCCCCTTTTTTTATATAAAAAATTTACATTTTTTTTCTATATATTTTTTTCTTTCTTATTAATGTGTAGTGTTGAGCAGAATACGCCATATTCGAATATCACGAATATATAGCCGAATATTCGTGAAATATTCGCTAAAATCGAATATTCGTGATATTTAAAAAAAAAAAAAATGCGAAATTTCGCTAATGCAAATTTATTGCGAACATTTTGCGAATTTTTTTTTTTTTTTTCTGATTGGCTCTGATGCAAAAGAAGGGCGGAGAAAGTATTCTCGAATATTCGGAAATCGAATATTTGGAATATTTTATCAAAAAAAAAATTTTTGTGAAATATTTTGACAACTGTGATAGGAGAACTCTGATTGGCTCTGATGCAAAAGAAGGGTGGAGAAAGTATTTGCGAATATTCGGAAATCGAATATTCGCGAATACTTTCTCCACCCTTTTTTTGCATCAGAGCCAATCAGAGTTGTCAAAATCTCGCAATCAATTTCGCATTCGCATTAGCGAAATTTCGATAAAATATCACCAATATTCGATTTCCGAATATTCGAGAATACTTTCTCCGCCCTTCTTTTGCATCAGAGCCAATCAGAAAAAAAAAAAAAAAATTCGCAAAATGTTCGCAATAAATTCGCATTTTTATATTCGGAATAGCGAATATTGGCCGCGAAATTCGAGATATTCGCGAATACTCGAATATGCCATATTTGAGCCGAATATTCGCAATACGAATATTCGTGAGCAACACTATTAATGTGTATAACGAAGCCAAGGAAAGATGGAAAAATCTCCAAAAGGCATCAAAGATACAGATTAGACATTCTTATAATATGTCAAAAAAGTTAGATTTTATTTCCATCATTTACACTTTCAAGATTACAGAAAACAAAAAAATGGCGTCTGCAAAAGTTTGGGCACCCTGCAGAATTTCTAGCATGCCCCGCCCCCTTTGCAAAGCTGAGAGCTGCCAGTGTCACGGATTGTTCTCAATCATCGTCTGGGAAGACTAGGTGATGTCAATCTCAAAGGTTTTAAATGCCCAGACTCATCTGACCCTCCCCCAACAATCAGCACCATGAGTTCTTCTAAGCAGTTGTCTAGAAAACTGAAAGTGAAAATAGTTGTCGCTCACAAAGCTGGAGAAGGCTATAAGAAGATAGCAAAGCGTTTTCAGATGTCAATATCCTCTGTTCGGAATGTAATTAAGAAATGGCAGTCATCAGGAACAGTGGAAGTTAAAGCAAGATCTGGAAGACCAAGAAAAATATCAGACAGAACGGCTCGCAGGATTGTGAGAAAAGAAATTCAAAACCCACGTTTGACGGGACCATCCCTCCAGAAAGATCTGGCAGACACTGGAGTTGTGGTACACTATTCCACTATAAAGAGATACTTGTACAAATATGGTCTTCATGGAAGAGTCATCAGAAGAAAACCTCTTCTACGTCCTCACCACAAAAATCAGCGTTTGAACTTTGCAAATGAACATATAGACAAGCCTGATGCATTTTGGAAACAAGTTCTGTGGACCGATGAGGTTAAAATAGAACTTTTTGGCCGGAATGAGCAAAGGTACGTTTGGAGAAGAAAGGGCACAGAATTGAATGAAAAGAACCTCGGTCCAACTGTGAAGCATGGGGGTGGATCAATCATGCTTTGGGGTTGTATTGCAGCCAGTGGCACAGGGAACATTTCACGAGTAGAAGGAAAAATGGATTCAATAAAATTTCAGCAAATTTTGGATGGTAATTTGATGCCATCTGTGAAAAAGCTGAAGTTAAAGAGAGGATGGCTTCTACAAATGGATAATGATCCTAAACACACCTCAAAATCCACGGGGGATTACATCAAGAGGCGTAAACTGAAGGTTTTGCCACGGCCTTCACAATCTCCTGACCTCAACATAATTGAAAATCTATGGATAGACCTTAAAAGAGCCGTGCGTGACAGACAGCCCAGAAATCTCAAAGAACTGGAAGACTTTTGTAAGGAAGAATGGGCAAAGATCCCTCAAACAAGAATTGAAAGACTCTTGGCTGGCTACGAAACGCGTTTACAAGCTGTGATACTTGCCAAAGGGGGCAGTACAAGATATTAACTCTGCAGGGTGCCCAACATTTTTCAGACGCCATTTTTTTGTTTTCTGTCATTTTGAAAGTGTAAATGATGGAAATAAAATCTAACTTTTTATGACATATTATAAGAATGTCTAATCTGTAATTTGATGCCTTTTGGAGATTTTTCCATCTTTCCTTGGCTTCGTTATGCGCATTAATACAATTTTGTACATGGGGTGCCCAAACTTTCGATTCCCACTGTATAAGCCTACAGAAATTTGCTATGTCTGTAGATCTCAGCTATGGGCAGCTCTTCTCTGGTTTATTAAGTAGATCTACCCACGCCTGCATGGAAAACACACGGGCATAAGCAGCTTGGGACTACGCCAACACAATCTACTAATGTTAAATAAACATTCCTCCAGTCGTATCAGACTACTACCAAACATCCATCGCCTCGTCTCCCAGGAGAGGCACCCAGGGACCTTGTGACTGCATACAATTATTTTTAATATTAGATATTTTCTCCTCATTATGGCAAAAATTAAAGCCAAACTTTACTTAAAAAATTAAATCTCACCGGCTCGATCCCTTCCCCAAGCCTGGGGGGGGGGGGGGGTACTAATTTTTAACAGTAGCCACTTCAACTGCAATCTTCACCTAGACGAGGATGTCCCCGCCTTCCCCCCTCCCCTTCCCGAGCCTCTTGGGTTATGTCAGATGTACCAGGAGGTGCCGGCTGTTATTTCTCAGGAAGCCATTAAGGGCTCCCATATCCAAAATGGCGGTATCGGGGACCCGCGTCAGTAAGAAGAACCGGCTGCAGGATGACAGGCGAGTGCCTGAGGTCAGTGGCAGCTGGTGCTCAAAATTTCTGGGGGGGCGCAAACAAACGAAAAAAAAAAAACCATCAATTCCTGCCTCACTGTGCCCATCAATTCCTGCCACTGTGCCTATCAAATGCAGCCACTGTGCCCATCAAACGCAGCCACTGTGCCCATCAAACGCAGCCACTGTGCCCATCAAACGCAGCCACTGTGCCATAAAATTGTCGCCACTGTGCCATAATATTGACGCCACTGTGCAATGCCATCAAACGCAGCCACTGTGCCCTGCCATCAAACGCAGCCACTGTGCCCATCAATTGTCGCCACTGTGCCATCAAACGCAGCCACTGTGCCCATCAATTGTCGCCACTGTGCCATCAAACGCAGCCACTGTGCCATCATTTGTCGCCACTGTGCCCATTAATTGTCGCCACTGTGCCATGCCATTGTTGCCACTGTGACCATCAATTGTCGCCTTGCACCCAAGATTCAGCGCCACCTGGCGGTTAACCCCTTCACTGCCAGTGTCATTTTCACAGTAATCAGTGCATTTTTAAAGCACTGCTCGCTGTAAAAATGACAATGGTCTAAAAAATTTGTCAAAAGTGTCCTATGTGTCCGCCATAATGTCGCAGTCACAATAAGTCACAATAAAAATCGCTGATCGCCGCCATTACTAGTAAAAAAATATAGATATTAATAAAAATTCCATAAAACTATCCCCTATTTTGTAAACACTATAGGCCCGGATTCAGAAAGCATTTACATCGGCGTATCTCCAGATACGCCGCCGTAATTTCAAATGTGCGCCGTCGCATCTTTGCGCCGATTCACGAAGCGAGATACGTCCAAAAACATGGCTTTAGCCGTCCGACGTAACTTGCTTACACCGGCGTATCGTGGGCGCATAGTTACGCTGGACACATTCGGCGTTCCCATTATAAATATGCAAATGAGCTAGATATGCCGATTCACGAACGTACTTGCGCCCGGCGTATTAATATACCCTGTTTACGTAAGGCGTACAACCGGAGTAACTTTACCCTTCATAAAGCAAGGGTAAGTCATGTTAAGGTAGGATGTCGGAACGACCGTCTAAATTTACGTCGTTTACGTAAGTCGTACGTGAATAGGGCTGTGCGTAAGTTACGTTTACGTCGTAGGCAGTGTTCGACGTATCTTAGGCATTCTAGCCGACGTGATTTTGAGCATGCGCACTGGGATACGTCCACGGACGGCGCATGCACCGTTCGTTCGGCCCCTTATTTACATGGGGTCACGGCTCATTGTAATACAACATGCCCACTGCCTTGATAAATTGAATTAGGCGGGCTTACGCCGGCCCATTTACGCTACGCCGCCGTAACTTAGGGCGCAAGTTCTTTCTGAATACGGTACTTGCCTCTCTAAGTTACGGCGGCGTAGCGTATATGAGATTCACTACGCCCGCCGAAAGTTTCGCCATTCTTTCTGAATCTGGCCCTATAACTTTTGTGCAAAACGATTAATAAAGCTTATTGCGATTTTTTTTTTTTATACCAAAAATATGTAGAAGAATACGTATCGGCCTAAACTGAGGAAAAAAATATATATATTCTTTTTTGGGGGATATTTATTACAGCAAACAGTAAAAATATTCAATTATTTTCAAAATGGTCGCTCTTTTTTTGTTTATAGCGCAAAAAATAAAAACCGCAGAGGCGATCAAATACCACCAAAAGAAAGCTCTATTTGTGGGGGGAAAAGGACGTCAATTTTGTTTAGGAGCCACGTCGCACGACCGCGCGATTGTCAGTTAAAGCAACGCAGTGCCGAATTGCCAAAAAGTGGCACGGTCTTTGGCCAGCCAAATGGTCCGGGGGGCTGAAGTGGTTAAACTCTCTTTATGAGATTTCAGTAGCTGATCCTTTCTGCTTATCAATATTTCTTCTTCCCTTGTGGTTGTAGCTGAGTGCCTCCCAGCGTCGGTACCTTCCCCCGGAATGCTGCTCCTCATGGTATTTTAGGGACCGGTGCCCTTTAAGAGGGTGAAAGGGTGTCCTGTGAAGCGGCTCTCGGCGTCGTGCATGCGTGTAAGTGTGAGTGACTTCTCTATTGTTTGCGCTCATTTCTGGCCTTCCTTCCTGTCGAGTCCCCGATGACCCGCCGCCGCCGGAGCGTATAAAAATACAAAAATATGCTGACCATAAATTGTAATGTCCTAAAACATCTCGGCGCTGACAGACAGGAGGACAGGAACACGCCGGTGATGTTTCCAGACTCGGGGATGGTTCAAATATTTATCCATCATCTTCTGGAGCTCGGATTCCCCCCTCCGCCCCTCGAAGCTAAACTATGGACTCAATGGCCCGGATTCAGGTAGATTTGCCCCTTATTTGCGGAGGCGCAGGGCAGCGTTTTTGCCCTGCGCCCCCGCAAATTTACTGCGCTACCCGCGATTCACGGAGCAGTAGCTTCCGTAAATTGCGTGTGCGCTGTGTAAACTTGCCCTGCGTAAGGGCGCCTAATGTAAATGATCCGTAGGGGGCGGGAATCATTTAAATTAGGCGCGCTCCCGCGCCGAGCGTAGAGCGCATGCTCCGTCGGGAAACTTTCCCGACGTGCATTGCCGCAAGGACGTCATTTGCTTCAAAGTGAACGTGAATGGCGTCCAGCGCCATTCACGAATCACTTACGCAAATTACGTAAAATTAGAACGTCGCGACGCGGGAACGACGGGTATACTTTAGCATTGGCTGCCCCTGCTATTAGAAGGGGCAGCCTTACGCTAAACAAGCCGTACGGAAACGACGTAAATTGCGTACGCAGGGCTCGCGCAACATTGTGAATCGGTGTTAGTATGCAATTTGCACACTATACACTGAGCACAATGGGAGCGCCCCCCCTAGCGGCCATCGCAAGAATGCAGCCTAAAATATGCGTGGCATAAGAGCCTTATGCCACGCAGATTTTAGGCTGCAGTCGGCGTTACGATGTTCCTGAATCAGGAGCACTCGTTACGCCGGGGCAAGTAAGCAATTGCGCTGTGTAACCTATGGTTACACAGGCGCAATTGCTTCTTGAATCCGGGCCAATGTTATTTCACATTACAGATCTGGAGTAATAAAGATTCCCTTTACTTAGCCATAGTACACTACATTGTCAAAAGTATTGGGACGCCTGCCTTTACACGCACATGAACTTTAATGGCATCCCAGTCTTAGTCCGTAGGGTTCAATATTGAGTTGGCCCCTCCCCTTTACAGCTATAACAGCTTCAACTCTTCTGGGAAGGCCGTCCACAAGGTTTAGGAGGGTGTCTATGGGAATGTTTGACCGTTCTTCCAGAGGCGTATTTGTGAGATCAGGTACTGATATAGATGAGAAGGCCTGGCTCACAGTCTCCGCTCTAATTCAGGTGTTCTATCGGGTTGAGGTCAGGACTCTGTGCAGGCCTGCCATGTTCCTCCACCCCAAACTCGCTCATCCATGTCTCTATGGACCTTGCTTTGTGCACTGGTCCAAATCATTTGTGGAGGAGGGATTATGGTGTGGGGGTATGTTTTTCAGGGGTTGGGCGCCTTAGTTCTAGTGAAGGGAACTCTTAAGGCATCTAAATACCAAGACATTTTGGACACTTTATGCTCCCAACTTTGTGGGAACAGTTTGGGTATGGCCCCTTCCTGTTCCAACATGACTGCGCACCAGGGAGAGGTGGGAAGGATGTGGAACCAAGGAATGGTGCTCGGAGGTGGGTAGGGGGTGGAACCAAGTAATAGTGCTTGGTGGTGGGTAGGGGGTGGAACCAAGGAATGGTGCTCGGAGGTGGGTAGGGGGTGGAGAAAATGAATGGTGCTCAGAGGTGGGGAGGGGGTAGAACCAAGGAATTTACTCAGAGGTGGGTAGGGGGTGATACCAAAGAACGGTGCTTGGAGGTGGGTAGGGGGTGGAAGCAAAGAATGGTGCTCGGAGGTGGGTAGGGGGGTGGAGAAAATGAATGGTGCTCGGAGGTGGGTAGGGGGTGGAGAAAATGAATGGTGCTCGGAGGTGGGTAGGGGGTGGAACCAAGGAATGGTGCTCGGAGGTGGGTAGGGGGTGGAACCAAGTAATAGTGCATGGAGGTGGGTAGGGGGTGGAAGCAAACAATGGTGCGCGGAGGTGGGTGGAGAAAATGAATGGTGCTCGGAGGTGGGTAGCGGGTGGGGAAAATGAATGGTGCTTGGAGGTGGGTAGGGGGTGAAACCAATGGATGGTGCTTGGTGGTGGGTAGGGGGTGGAACCAAGGAATGGTGTATGGAGGTGGGTAGGGGGTGGAGGAAATGAATGGTGCTCGGAGGTGGGTAGGGGGTGGAGGAAATGAATGGTGCTCGGAGGTGGGTAGGAGTTGGAACCAAGGAATGGTACTCAGAGGTGGGTAGGGGGTGAAACCAATGAATGGTGCTCGGAGGTGGGTAGGGGGTGGAGAAAATGAATGGTGCTCGGAGGTGGGGAGGGGGTGGAACCAAGGAATGGTACTCAGAGGTGGGTAGGGGGTGAAACCAATGAATGGTGCTCGGAGGTGGGTAGGGGGTGAAACCAATGAATGGTGCTTGGAGGTGGGTAGGGGGTGAAACCAAGGAATGGTGCTTGGAGGTGGGTAGGGGGTGGACACAAGAGGGGACTCAGAAGGAGGGAGTTCCTGCACCCATCCTCTGAGAAAAAAAAGCCCTGTATATATATATAACTTTGAAACAACCTGGGTCTCTGCAGAAGGGAAGCATTAAAAAAAAATCCCTCTGTTGTTATTTTTCTTTTATTTAAAGTATTTTTGATAAGTGTCCTCAGGACGTCAAGCAAGTTGTGAAGATGGCCAGGTGTGGACCGGTTTGAACCATTACATAGTATAATCTTGTTACCGCCGGCTTATGTCTTCGTCATTATTTTGATTACTGGGAAATGTGATTTACAATATAACACCTGAGACTCCACCAAATTGTTATTAAAAAAAAAAAAACGTTTTTCGGAGCAGCAAGGTGCCGTTTAGAGGAGTGGAGCCATTAACTAAATTTACTCTCTCGATTTCTATTGATGGAGAGGATTTGTTGCCGTTTATAGAAATCCGCTCAAAAAAATAACAAAAAAACGAAATTTTAATGGCAGTCGGATATATTCAGAAGTGGGGGCAGAAAGGCGGGGAGAGCGGCGGGGAGAGCGGCGGGGAGAGCGGCGGGGAGAGCGGCGAAGGGGACGATCGTAGGAGGAGGTGGATTCATTATACAGCAGCCAGGAGGGGGAACACATGAATCATTACAGAGTAGCCAGAGAGAACGGGAAATTAGCGTGTAATTGGGGAAACGGCTGGATTAATGTAACTTGTTTACTGCAGGCGGTTCTGAAAATTTCACGGCAAAAAAGCCGAGTTTTGGAAGCGAAACTAAATTGATATTTCGAAAAATGTGGATAATTCGAGAAACAAGGGGAGGGGATCGAGCGATTAAGTTTTTATAATTTTTTTTTTTTACACAAATAGAGCTTTCTTTTGGTGGTATTTGATCACATCTGCGTTTTTAATTTTTTTGCACATTCAATAATAAAAATTGAAAAAAATTAAATTTCTTCATTAATTTAGGCCAATATGTATTCTATAGCATATTTTTGGTAAAAAAAAAAA
This sequence comes from Rana temporaria, assembly GCF_905171775.1. Taxonomy (NCBI): domain Eukaryota; kingdom Metazoa; phylum Chordata; class Amphibia; order Anura; family Ranidae; genus Rana; species Rana temporaria. The sequence continues at coordinate 6,142,485 of NC_053501.1, read as the reverse complement.
AATCCTTAAATTGCGCGGTCATGCTACACTCTACTCATATGAAATTTTTTACATTTTTTTTTTCATTAAATAGAGCTTTATTTTAGTGGTATTTAATCACCTCTGTAAAAAAAAAAAAATACGTAATAAGTATTCCAGGCAGCGCCGACCGATTCGCTCTCCGGGCCCCCGATGGCACGGGAGAGCCCGGAGAAGCAACGGATGGCGGCGGGAGGGAGGGGGCGTCCCCTCCAGCCGCTTTGATCGTTCTTATCGTGCACAGAATCGGTGGCTGAAGACGGTGATATCTGAATGATGCCTGTAGCTGCCCCCATCATTCAGATATCACCGCACAAAGTGGAGGACGTCATATGACGTCCTCTTGTGGACAAGTGGTTAAAATCACTGCTCCCGAAAAAACAGCCGTTTTTAAAACTTTTTTTGTTGCATTGATACATGTTTCCTGGGACAGGACCCGGGTCCCCAAACACTTTTTATGACAATAACTTGCATATTAACCTTTAAAATGAGCACTTTTGATTTTTCACTTCGTGTCCCATTGGGGTAGATTCAGGTACCTTTTGCGGCGGCGTATCGCCAGATACGCCGCCGTAATTTGAATTCCGCGCCCACGTAGCGTTACGCCGATTCACAAAGGCAGTTACGCTGAAAAAATAGGCTTCCTCCACCGACGTAACTTGATTGCGGCGGCGTAGAATTGTGTGCCATATAACTTTGGCTGCTAGGGGCGCTTCCGTTGTTGTCGGCGTAGAATATGCTAATTTCCTAGATACGCCGATTCACAAACGTACGTGCGCCCGAGGTTCGTTTTTTTTTCGTCGTTTGCGTTAAGGCTTTTTCGGGGTAAGGCTGCTCCTGCTATTAGGAGGCGCAGCCAATGTTAAGTATGGACGTCGTTACCGCTTCGAAATTTGAATTATTTACGTTGTTTGCGTAAGTCGTTCGCGAATAGGGCTGGACGTAATTTACGTTCACGTGGAAACCAATACGTCGTTACGCCGTACTTGGAAGCAATGCACACTGGGATATGTACACGGACGGTGCATGCGCCGTTCGTAAATCACGTCAGGTCATCACATATTACCATAAAACACGCCACCCCTTCCCCATTTGAATTGCGCGCGCTTACGCCGGCCCCATTTACGCTACGCCGCCGCGACTTACGGAGCAAGTGTTTTGTGAATACTGCACTTGCTCCTGTAAGTTGCGGAGGCGTAGCGTAAATACACTACGCTGCGCCGCCGGAAATTATAGCGTAGCTACCTGAATCTAGCCCATAGACTTTAACAGTGTTCGCGTGTTTGAACAATTTTTTTGCATGTTCTGCTGCGAACCGGGGGGGGGGGGGGGGCTTGTTCTGCTCATCCCTACTAATAACATCCCAATTCCTGCTTATCCTGCCCAATTATGATCAGTGCACCTGTATATAAAAAAATAAAAAAAAAAAAAAAAAAACCTTACAAAGCAATCCCATCTCTCCCAGGAAATATGCTGAGCACTTCTACAACTGTCACACTAACTGTCATCTCGCTGAAACGGCTGCGACATTAATTTCTGCCTTATGTGATGATTTTGTGGCTGTTCTCATTCTCCTCTCCTATAGACCTATCAGATCCTGAATGCTGAAGCTATCAGATACTGCTGGGGTGTCATATTTGATTTCGCCGGACGCGGTCTGATCAGGAATCTGAAAGGGATGAGAGGGGCATTTCATTGCTGACCCCATATTGAATTGATAAAAGTACCAATTATAATATGAGCATTAATCTGGGAAAATTCTGCCCGGTTGGATTGGATTGTCCTCTGACGCAGAATCAGAACTCGCTACCTACGTGATATGAGAGGGAAAAAAATGATTTAGATGCAAAAATTACTAGTTTTGCCTTTGCCCAACTTTTATTAAAATTAGCCTCTAGCTTTTTAACCACTTAAGCCCCGGACCAAAATGCAGCTAAAGGACCCCTTTTTGCAAATCGGCACTGCGTCGCTTTAACTGACAATTGCGCGGTCGTGCGACGTGGCTCCCAAACAAAATTGGCGTCCTTTTTTCCCCACGAATAGAGCTTTCTTTTGGTGGTATTTGATCACCTCTGCGTTTTTTATTTTTTGCGCTATAAACAAAAATAGAGCGTCAATTTTGAAAAAAATGCAATATTTTTTACTTTTTGCTATAAAAAATATCCCCCCAAAAAAGATATAAAAATATATTTTTTTTCCTCAGTTTAGGCCGATACGTATTCTTCTACATATTTTTGGTAAAAAAAAAATCGCAATAGGGGTTATCGGTTGGTTTGCGCAAAATTTATAGCGTTTACAAAATAGGGGATAGTTTTATTGCATTTTTATAATTTTTTTTTTTTTTACTACTAATGGCGGCAATCAGCAATTTTTTTTCGTGACTGCGACATTATGGCGGACACTTCAGACACTTTTAACACAATTTTGGGGCCATTCTCATTTTCACAGCAAAAAATGCATTGTTATTTATTATTAATTTGTTAAGTTCCATTCGTATAGATTCCATATTTCGGATAATTCGGAACTTCGGATAAATTTGTATTTGTTACATTCACTAACAGCCAAATTATTTCAGATTTTTGAATTTTCAGGTTTTTACATTTTTCGGATTTTCGTTCTTATTTTATTAAGGGCAAATCCTGAAAGTTTTATGGAAAAATTGAACCATAGATCTAATTGTTTCATTGAACTGGTTTTTCCATACAGCTTATTGCATCTTGGAGGTTATTGATTCACAGAGCTTGTTGTATTATGTTGATTGTTATTTTATTAAAGATGGTTGTGTCACATAGCTTGTTGTGTCATAGGGCTGGTTGGGTGCCTGGTGTGTCACATACCTGGTTTATCATAGAGCCGGTTGTGTTATAGGCCCGGATTCAGATACATTTTCGTATCTCAGATACACTACGCCGCCGTAACTTAGGGCGCAAGTTCCGTATTCAGAAAGAACTTGCGCCCTAAGTTACGGCGGCGTAGTGTAAATGTGTCAACGTAAGCCCGCCTAATTCAAATGTGGATGATGTGGGCGTGTTTTATTTAAATTACTTGTGACCCCACGTAATTGACGTTTCTTACGAACGGGGCATGCGCCGTCCGTGACCGTTTCCAAGTGCGCATGCTCCAAATTACGCCGCAAACTGTCAATGCTTTCGACGTGAACGTAACTTACGTACAGCCCTATTCGCGAAACGACTTACGTAAACAACGTAAAATACAACGCTGTTCGTTCGTTTCCGACGTCCATACCTAACATGACTTACCCCTGCTTTATGAGGGGTAACTTTACGCCGGAAAAAGCCTTACGTAAATGAAGTAAAAAAATGCGCCAGGCGATCGTACGTTTCTGAATCGGCGTATCTACCTAATTTGCATATTCAACGCAGAAATCTACGGAAGCGCCACCTAGCGGCCAGCGTAAATATGCAGCCTAGGATACGACGGTGTAAGACACTTACGCCGGCCGTATCTTAGTAAAATTCTGGCGTATCTTGCTTTCTGAATACAGAAAGAAGATACGCCGGCGCTTCGTAGAACTTACGCGGCATATCAATAGATACGCCGACGTAAAGGCTATCTGAATCCGGGCCCTAGTGTTTGTTGTGCCATAGAGCCGGTTGTGTTATAGTGTTTGTTGTGTCATAGAGCCGGTTGTGTTATAGTGTTTGTTGTGTCATAGAGTCGGTTGTGTTATAGTGTTTGTTGTGTTATAGTGTTTGTTGTGTCATAGAGTCGGTTGTGTTATAGTGTTTGTTGTGTCATAGAGTCGGTTGTGTTATAGTGTTTGTTGTGTCATAGATTTGGTTGTGTTATAGTGTTTGTTGTGTTATAGTGTTTGTTGTGCCATAGAGCCGGTTGTGTTATAGTGTTTGTTGTGTCATAGAGCCGGTTGTGTTATAGTGTTTGTTGTGTCATAGAGTCGGTTGTGTTATAGTGTTTGTTGTGTTATAGTGTTTGTTGTGTCATAGAGTCGGTTGTGTTATAGTGTTTGTTGTGTCATAGAGTCGGTTGTGTTATAGTGTTTGTTGTGTTATAGTGTTTGTTGTGCCATAGAGTCGGTTGTGTTATAGTGTTTGTTGTGTCATAGAGTCGGTTGTGTTATAGTGTTTGTTGTGTTATAGTGTTTGTTGTGTCATAGTGTTGGTTGTTTCATACAGTGTGATGTGTCATAGAGCTTGTTGTGTCAAAGAGCTGTTTTGTGTTACAGAGATTGTTGTGACATATTGATTGTTGTGCCAATAAAGCTGGTTGTGATGTAGCACTTGTGTCATAGAGCTTGTTGTTTCAAAGAGCTGGTTGGGCCACCAATCTTGTGTTATAGCGCTTGTTGTCTCGTATAGCTTTTTGTGTTGTAGTGTTTGTTGAGTCATAATGCTGGTTTGTCTTCTAGAACTGGTTGTGTTATAGTAGTTGTTGTGTAAAAAATCTGGTTGAGTCATAAAGCTGGTTGTGTCATAGAGCTTGTTATATCATACAGCATTATGTGTTATATAGGTTATGGTTTCCTAGAGCTTGTTGTGTTATAAAGCGTATTGTGTCATACAGAAAGATGTGTGATAGAGCTTGTTATGTTATAGAATTGGATTGGTGCATCATAGAGCTTGATTTGTCATAGAGCTTTTTGTGTTATAAAGCTTGTTGTGTCAAATAGAATTATGTGTTATAGAGCTGGTTGTGGCAGAGCTTCTTGTCTCATAGAGCTTGTTGAGTCATAGCGATTGTTGTGTCGTAGAGCTTGTTGCGTCGCAGAGCTTGTTGCATCATAGAGAGCATTGTGTTATAGAGCGTGTTGTGTCAAAGAGCTTGTTGCATTACAGAGCTTGTTGTGTCATAGACCTTGTTGCATCATAGACCTTGTTGCATCATAGACCTTGTTGCGTCATAGAGGTTTTTTTTGTCTTATAGAGCTTGTTGTGTCAGACATTGTTGCCTCATAGTGTTTGTTGCATCATAGAGCTTTTTGTGTTATAGACCTTGTTGTGTCATTCAGTTTGTTGCGTTACAGAGCTTGTTGCATCATAGAGCTTGTTGCATCATAGAGCTTGTTGCATCATAGAGCTTGTTGCATCATATCGCTTGTTGCATCATAGAGCTTGTTGCATCATATCGCTTGTTGCATCATAGAGCTTGTTGCATCATATCGCTTGTTGCATCATAGAGCTTGTTGCTTCATAGAGCTTGTTGTGTCATAGAGCTTTTTGCCTCATATCGCTTGTTGCATCATAGAGCTTGTTGCATCATAGAGCTTGTTGCTTCATAGAGCTTGTTGTGTCATAGAGCTTGTTGCGTCATAGATCTTGTTGCGTTATAGAGCTTGTTGCGTTATAGAGCTTGTTGCATTATAGAGCTTGTTGCATTATAGAGCTTGTTGTGTCCTAGATCTCGTTGTGTCCTAGATCTTGTTGTGTCATAGAGCTTGTTGTGTCATAAAGCTTGTTGCGTCATAGACCTTGTTGCGTTATAGAGCTTGTTGCGTCATAGACCTTGTTGCGTTATAGAGCTTGTTGTGTCCTAGACCTTGTTGCGTTATAGAGCTTGTTGCATCATAGAGCTTGTTGTGTCATAGAGCTTGTTGTGTCATAGATCTTGTTGTGTCTTAGAGCTTGTTGCGTTATAGAGCTTGTTGTGTCCTAGAGCTTGTTGTGTCCTAGAGCTTGTTGTGTCTTAGAGCTTGTTGTGTCATAGATCTTGTTGTGTCCTAGAGCTTGTTGTGTCATAGACCTTGTTGCGTTATAGAGCTTGTTGCGTCATAGACCTTGTTGCGTTATAGAGCTTGTTGTGTCCTAGACCTTGTTGTGTTATAGAGCTTGTTGTGTCCTAGAGCTTGTTGCGTTATAGAGCTTGTTGTCTCATAGACCTTGTTGTGTCCTAGAGCTTGTTGTGTCCTAGAGCTTGTTGTGTCCTAGAGCTTGTTGTGTCCTAGAGCTCGTTGTGTCCTAGACCTTGTTGTGTCATAGAGCTTGTTGTGTCATAAAGCTTGTTGCGTTATAGAGCTTGTTGCGTCATAGACCTTGTTGCGTTATAGAGCTTGTTGTGTCATAGACCTTGTTGCGTTATAGAGCTTGTTGTCTCATAGACCTTGTTGCGTTATAGAGCTTGTTGTGTCCTAGAGCTTGTTGTGTCATAGATCTTGTTGCGTTATAGAGCTTGTTGCATTATAGAGCTTGTTGTGTCCTAGATCTTGTTGTGTCATAGAGCTTGTTGTGTCATAGATCTTATTGTGTCCTAGAGCTTGTTGTGTCATAAAGCTTGTTGCGTTATAGAGCTTGTTGTGTCATAGACCTTGTTGCGTTATGGAGCTTGTTGTGTCCTAGAGCTTGTTGTGTCCTAGAGCTTGTTGTGTCCTATAGCTTGTTGTGTCCTAGAGCTTGTTGTGTCCTAGAGCTTGTTGTGTCCTAGAGCTTGTTGTGTCCTATAGCTTGTTGTGTCCTAGAGCTTGTTGTGTCCTAGAGCTTGTTGTGTCCTAGAGCTTGGTTGCATCATATCGCTTGTTGCGTCACAGAGCTTGTTGAGTTTTAGAGCTTGTTGTCTCATAGACCTTGTTGTGTCCTAGAGCTTGTTGTGTCCTAGAGCTTGTTGTGTCCTAGAGCTTGTTGTGTTATAGAGCTTGGTTGCATCATATCGCTTGTTGCGTCACAGAGCTTGTTGCGTTATAGAGCTTGTTGTGTCTTAGAGCTTGTTGCGTTATAGAGCTTGTTTGCATCATATCGCTTGTTGCGTCACAGAGCTTGTTGTGTCCTAGAGCTTGTTGTGTCCTAGACCTTGTTGCGTTATAGAGCTTGTTGTGTTATAGAGATTGTTGTGTTATAGAGCTTGTTGTCTCATAGCCCTTGTTGCGTTATAGAGCTTGTTGTCTCATAGCCCTTGTTGCGTTATAGAGCTTGTTGTGTCCTAGAGCTTGTTGTGTCCTAGAGCATGTTGTGTCCTAGAGCATGTTGTGTCCTAGAGCTTGTTGCATTATAGAGCTTGTTGCGTCCTAGAGCTTGTTGTGTTACAGAGCTTGGTTGCATCATATCGCTTGTTGCGTCACAGAGCTTGTTGAGTTTTAGAGCTTGCTGGCGTCATTCATTGCTGGGGAACCAGGACACACGAGAGGGGAATCAGGGACATTCATAATTATCTTTCACCGCAGAGCCTCCTTCCCTTATCAGGAACACAGATGGAAAAGGTAATTAATACATAAACTAATTACTGCTCTGGTTTGGCAGTTGGGAGTTGAATCGTGCGCTCTGTCGTACAGCGCGAGAGAGACAGGAAATGATCCGGTCTTCTGGGGCTCTCTCAATAGCCAGCAGAAGTGGCCCCAGGGCTCGGAGCTTATCAGAAAATATATGAGATGAAGAGGTAGGCCGTATTATTGAAGTTCAGCGTCACACAGATGATTGGATTCATTAAGGAATGAAATAAGCGCAAGTTCCTTCCTTACTTCTATGACTGCATACAAATCTGGCTTCAAGTAGTATAGAAGTATAGGAGTAGAAACCTTATCATATCTTCCCTCTGACTACCAATGTGTAACTATCTGATGGAAATTCCTGAACTATGAACAAACACAGAGTAGTTCCTGAATTCTTTGGATATATGAATATCATTCATCAGCAAGATGCAAATACGTGACTAATATACTGTATGTCCCTGTAATGTAGATCTGCAAGGGAAAGCAAGTAATATATAACAAGATGAGTATCTATTGACAGGGCTTTTTTTCTCAGAAAATAGATGCAGGCACTCCCCTCTTTTGAGTCGCCCCTTGTCCCCACCCCCATACCATCCTTCGAGCACCGTCCCTTGATACCGCCCCCCTACCCACCTCTGAGCACCTTCCCTTACCTCCATCCTCTACCCACCTTCGAGCACAGTCCCTTGATTCCATGCCCTATCCTCCTCTGAGAACCATCCCTTGACTCCACCACCTACCCACCTCTAAACACTGTCCCTTTATTCCACCCCCTACCCACCTCCGAGCACCATCCCTTGATTCCACCCTCTACCCACCTCTGAGCACCATCCCTTGATTTCATCCTCTACCCACCTCTGAGCACCGTCTCTTGATACTGCCCCCTACCCACCTCTGAGCACCTGCCCTTACCTCCATCCTCTACCCACCTTCGAGCACAGTCCCTTGATTCCACGCCCTATCCTCCTCCGAGAACCATCCCTTGACTCCACCACCTACCTAACCTTGAGCACTGTCCCTTTATTCCACCCCCTACCCACCTCCGAGCACCATCCCTTGATACCACCGCCTACCCACCTCTGAGCACCTTCCCTTACCTCCATCCTCTGCCCACCTCCGAGCACAGTCCCTTGATTCCACCCCCTATCCTCCTCCGAGAACCATCCCTTGACTCCACCACCTACCTAACCTTGAGCACTGTCCCTTTGTTCCACCCCCTACCCACCTCTGAGCACCATCCCTTGATTCCACCCTCTACCCACCTCTGAGCGCCATTCCTTGATTTCATCCTCTACCCACCTCCAAGCACCGTCCCTTGATACCACCCCATACTCACCTCTGAGCAGCTTCCCTTGATTTCATCCTCTACCACCTCCGAGCACCATCCTTTGATTCCACCCTTTACCCACCTCTAAGCACCATCCCTTGATTTCATTCTCTACCCACCTCCGAGCACCGTCCCTTTATTCCACCCCCTACCCACCTCCGAGCATCATCCCTTGATTCCACCCTCTACCAAACTCCGAGCACCATCCCTTGATTCCATTCTCTACCCACCTCCGAGCACCATCCCATGATAAGCCGGTGATAAGTGATGCTGAGTGTCAGCTTCCTGGCGGGTGCGGGCACGTGGACTAGCGAACACGCCTGAGCTCATCCTTACTTTAGATAACAAAGAACAGAGGATTTTTTTGTGAAAAAAAAATCAGAAACCTTATGACCATAGGTGTGGCACACTTACGGGGCCGGATTCAGAAAGGACATACGGCGGCGTATCTCCAGATACGCCGTCGTAAGTCCAAATGTGTGCCGTCGTATCTATACGCGTATTCTGGAAACCAGATACGCCTGAATTTTGCCAAGATACGACCGACGTAAGTCTCCTACGCCGTCGTATCTTGGATGCATATTTACACTGGCCGCAAGGGGCGCTTCCGTAGATTTACGCGTCGATTATGCAAATGACCTAGATACGCCGATTCACAAACGTACTTGCGCCCGTCGCATTTAGCTACGTCGTTTACGTAAGGCTTACATCCGGCGTAAAGTTACCCCTGCTATATGAGGCGCAAGTAATGCAAAGGTATGAACGTCGGAAACGTCGGAACAGCTGTCGTATTTTACGTTGTTTACATAAGTCGTACGTGAATGGGGCTGGGCGTAGGTTACGTTCACGTCACATGAATGGACCCGGCGTATCTTAAGGAGTAAATTTGACGTGATTCTGAGCATGCGCGCGCATGCGCCGTTCGTTCGGCGCTTCATTTACATGGGGTCACGATTCATTTCAATACAACACGCCCACTACCAGCCTACTTTGAATTACGCGGGCTAACGCCAGCCCATTTACGCTACGCCGCCGTAACTTAGGGAGCAAGTGCTTTGTGAATACTGTACTTGCCTCTCTGTGTTACGTTGGCGTAGCGCATATGAGATGCACTACGCCCGCACAGAGATACGCCGATCTCTCTGAATCTGGCCCACTGTTTTTTTTTTACATATTTGAACTCAATACAAATCTGAATTGAGTACAAAAGAGGTTTCATTCTTTCCTTCCAAACTGAAAGGTCTCTGAGACCCTTCAACCCCTTTTAGGTGAAATGCTCTGCTCTGGGTCTGGTCTCCTCTCGAACTCTCTAAAACATCTAAGTTACACACTATCAGGTGTTGGTGAAGTCACACGGCAGGAATATAGTCAGACAGGGCAAGGACTTGCTATTAACCCCGGCCATTTCACAATCGTATTAAGTGACCCTGTGTTACCGAAGGTGCGAAAAAGCAATCCAGGCTCTCAGGATGTCATCTGGACTCCAGTGGCACCAGGCGGGGAGGAGAGCAGAGTGATGGCGGAGCCGTTATTAACTTGTCCTCATGTCCTCCTGTCCACTTCTCAGTCACTTCTCCCCTCTCTATCAGCTCTTCAAATAAACAGGGCCTGGCAAAAGACCCTTTCAAGAATCCATTCTTCATCCTTCATATCTTATCTGACACTTGGAGGAGGTTTGAGCATGGAGCTTTTGCCAAGAGAAACAGCAATCGGTGAAATTTTGTACACGAGCTTCGTATCCATTACAAAGCGGATTAAACAAAAACCACGTGTCCGGATGAAACTTCAATTCATTCATTTTTTTAAGTACAATTATTATGTAGTTGCGAAATATTACAACAGGGGTCCCCAAGCTTTCCAAACAAAGGGCCTGTTTTATTGTCCTTCAGACTTTAGGAGGGCCAGACTGTGGCCAGCAGCAGTGTACATTTTTCTGGCATCGGTGGCAGTGGCCGATGGTGCTCAAAATTTTTGGGGGGGTCGGAAACAAACCTAAAAAAAAATCAAGCGCAGCCACTGTGCCCATCAATTGCCGCCAGTGTGCCCATCAATTCCCACCACTGTGCCCAATCAATTGCTGCCAGTGTGCCCACTGTGCTTATCAAACACAGCTACTGTACCCATACATTGCCACCACTGTGCCTATCAAATGCAGCTACTGTACCCATCAGTTGCCACCACTGTGCCCAATCAATTGCCACCACTGTGCCCCATCAATTGCTGCCAGTGTGCCCGTCAATTGCTGCCAGTGTGCCCGTCAATTGCTGCCAGTGTGCCCATCAATTGCTGTCAGTGTGCCCATCAATTGCCATCACTGTGCTCAATCAATTGCTGCCAGTGTGCCCACTGTGCTTATCAAACACAGCTACTGTACCCATACATTGCCATCACTGTGCCATCAAATGTAGCTACTGTACCCATCAGTTGCCACCACTGTGCCCAATCAATTGCCACCACTGTGCCCCATGAATTGCTGCCAGTGTGCCCATCAATTGCCACCACTGTGCCCCATCAATTGCTGCCAGTGTGCCCACTGTGCTTATCAAACACAGCTACTGTACCCATACATTGCCACCACTGTGCCATCAAATGCAGCTACTGTACCCATCAGTTGCCACCACTGTGGCCATCAATTGCCACCACTGTGCCCAATCGATTGCTGCCAGTGTGCCTATCAATTGCTGCCAGTGTGCCCATCAATTGCTGCCAGTGTGCCCCATCAATTGCTGCCAGTATGCCCATCAATTGTCACTACTGTGCCCAATCAATTGCTGCCAGTGTGCACATCAATTTCCGCCAGTGTGCCCCATCAATTTCCGCCAGTGTGCCCCATCAATTGCCGCCAGTGTGCCCCATCAATTGCCGCCAGTGTGGCCCATCAATTTCCACCAGTGTGGCCCATCAATTGCCGCCAGTGTGCCCCATCAATTGCTGCCAGTGTGGCCAATCAATTTCCGCCAGTGTGGCCCATCAATTGCCGCCAGTGTGGCCCATCAATTGCCACCAGTGTGCCCCATCAATTTCCGCTACTGTGGCCCACCAATTTCCGCTACTGTGGCCCATCAAATGCTGCCAGTGTGCCCCTCCCCCACCTGGCACTTACCTGTCTCGGCGCTGTCCTCCATGCTCCAGATCCTTCATGTCTTCTTCCGTCCTTTTCCTGTCATCTCTGCTATGATTGGACGCCTGATAGGTGTCCAATCACAGCGCCTGTCGCTTCAGCCAATCGGGTGACAGGGTAACCAGACCCGACCAAAAATATGTAGAAGAATACGTATCGGCCTAAACTGGGGAGAAATGTTTATTTTTTATATAATTTTTGGGGGATATTTATTATAGCAAAAAGTAAAAAAATATTGCTTTTTTTTTTTTCAAAATGTACGCTCTTTTTTTGTTTATAGCGCAAAAAATAAAAACAGCAGAGGTGATCAAATACCACCCCATTTGTGGGGGAAAAAGGACGTAAATTTTAGTTGGGAGCTGCGTCGCATGACAGCGCGATTGTCAGTTAAAGCGACGCAGTGCCAAATCGCACTGCGTCATTTGTCAGCCAAACCCTCCGGGGCTGAAGTGGTTAATGAAAGCATTGAAAGCAAACGTGAGCAAAAACATTTCCGGGGGAGGGCGCAGCGGCGGCAGTTGCCGGGTGGAAGTCGGACGCCCACTCTGCCGTTGACTTCCTGCTGACTTTTCCTCCTTTGCATGTTTCTGCTCGCTCGTTCAATGGTCCCCTACAGACAGCTGTACACAAGCAAGAAAACGCCGCCATTTGTGAGCGGACTACCAGCCGCGGCGGAGACATCGGGAAGCCGGGACGTAACTGCAGAAATATATAACCTCCATCCTTGTGATGTTCAAAGCGTACCGGAGAAGAAAACCAACGCGACGCACTTCCCACACAGCGAGGAGCTTTCTACCTAACAGCGACTCCAATACACAAAGCAACAGTTGCTACAGATGACTTTCCCTAAATGTTCACATGACGCAGGAGAAGAAGTGCGCAGTGCTCTGTACCTGGGGAGTTATGGAGCTACAACAGTTTGAACAGTTAAAGATGAATTCCGGGCACAAATACTTTCATTGAAATATATTCCTCAATAGCAACAAAAGATAGCAAAATAATGGGCCCTTGCACTCTATGTGAAAGCAGTAGTCTCTCTGCAGAGGTCTGGCAGGCCCCCTGCTAGGCAGCAGTGTGCCCTAGGTGGCTGCCTAGTTTGCCTAGTGGTAGCACCAGCCCTGATTCAGGGACACCCCACCCCTTCCCAAAAATGAGCTTGTGCTGTAACGAATCACAGCACAGTGATTGGACAAGAGGTGGGATTTATGATTTCTCCAATCACAAGCAGGGGGCGGGGATTATGCTCCTCCAGGCATTCCCGGCCAGGACAAGTACTGTACCCCTGGGGGGGGGGGGGCTGTGTCAGTTTCATTCCAGGACACTGTATTGTCCTGTCATGAATGTGCCCGGGACAGACCTGCAAAATGCGGGCAATCCGGGACACGTGGTCACCCTAGCGGCGGTCCTTTAGTGGTTAAGAGCTATGGGCGGAAGTGACATTTTGACGTCGCTCCTGCCCTGCTATGGTATGGAGACGGGTGGGAGCCATCCAGGGCAGCCATCAGGAATTATGGGGCCCCTTACACAGCTTCAGGCATGAGCCCCCTGGAGCAGAGAACCGGGGGGGGTGGTGCTGCCGCCTGAAATTGAGAAGGGGGGGGTGCCGCCGCTAATTGAGAAAATTGGAAAGCGGGGGGCCTTTACAAAAAATAAAAATAAAAAATAATATGTATATAAAAAAAGGGGGGGGTAGCCACCAGGGGCCCTGGGGACCTCTGGGCCCTTTAATAAAAAAAAAAAAAATATATATATATATATATATATATATATAAATATATATATATATATAAATATATATATATATATATAAAAAGGGGGGTTGCCATCTAGGGCCCTTTATTAAAAAAATTACAAAAAAAAAGGGGTTGCCAACCGGGACCATGGGGACCGATTGGCCTTTTAAAAAAAGGAAATAGAAAAAAAAAGAAACATCTGGGCCCTTTAAAAAAAAAAAAAAATATATATATTTTTTTATAAAAAAAAAATTAAAAAAAGGGGGGTTGCCATCCTGGCCCCTGGGGACCTCCGGGCCCCTTACAGGTGTACTGCCTGTACCCCCCTGATGGCGGCCCTGGGGCCATCTTTCCCCCTCACTCGTATCCATACCCAGCACTAGACAGGAACCGATCGCCTCCGCCGCTACCGACGGCTCCGGTAAGCAGCAGAGGGCACGGAAGAGGGGGGGCCCCCTCTCCCGCCACCGATAACGATGATCTCTCGGCGAATCCGCCGCAGAGACCACCATTATCGTAAAACCAGATCGCCGCCTGAAGACGAGGATATCTGGGTTATGGTCACTAGCTGCTGCAATAACAGAGATATCCCCCTTCAAAGTGCCGATGTATATGGTCGCGCGGCGGTCCGGAAGTGGTTAATGAAGATTTGAATACTCCCTGATGGCAGAATAAATAAAGAAGATAGAAAAGGGTTGATTTACTAAAGGCAAATATTGCCAAATAGTTGCTCCAGAACTTAGTAAATGAGGTAAACCTTCACTTTGCAAAGAACACCCAATCACGTCCAAGGACAAAAAAAAACCAGCATATTTACTTGCGCATGATTGGATGACGGAAGTGAGCAGAGCTTCTGCTCTTTTACTAATCTCGGGAGCAATTGCTCTTGAAGTCTCTTTGCCTTTAGTAAATCCGCCCCAAAGGATCTCCAGCTTATCCGCCGATCCCGCTTTACGAATCAGCTCGTTCCCGCCGCGCCGTATTCTCTGTGGTCACATAAGTACATACAAAAAAATAAAAATAAATCAGCGGAGTATTTTTTTCTGCTGGCAGTCAGCAACAGGTTAAAGCTGCTCAGTAATTTAATCCCCAGCGGCGGCGGCGGCGGCCGGTGTAATGAGGCACGAGGCATCATCTCTTCTCCCTCCCGCGCTCTGCGATCGGCCACACAGGAGGACAGCGAGAAGATAGCCGCTATTTGTCCGCCCTCCAATAGCAGAAGAGATTCACCACAAGCTGAGAGAATTGTCATCGTGACATATTGACCCCGTCCGGAAATGGCGCGGCGAGGCGTTCCTCTCATCCCCCCTCCCCTCCCCCTCCTCGCTCCCCAGATGATGGAAGATGATGACTTTTTGTGCCCAGAGACGAGCCAAAAACCGCGGCGTTCTGTTCCCTGCCCATTTGGACGCGATCCTCGAAGAGACGATTTAGAGGGGGCCGGCGGCTTCCTGGCTCAGAGACGCCATTTGTACAACTCTGCTACTGCGCCAATTTATTTGCGATTCTCCGGAATGAGGAAGATACCCGATGGCTAAAACCTGCCTGGCTGTGAAACTGTTTTCCTCCAGTGTTTAAAGTGGACCTGTCATCAGATATATATTTAACCACTTAAGCCCCGGACCTTTAGGCAGCTAAATGCCCAGGCCAGGTTTTGCGATTCGGGACACTGCATCGCTTTAACAGACAATTGCGCGGTCGTGCGACGTGGCTCCCAAACAAAATTTATGTCCTTTTTCCCCACAAATAGATCTTTCTTTTGGTGGTATTTTAAAAATAGAGCGACAATTTTGAAAAAAATGCAATATTTTTTACTTTTTGCTGTAATAAATATCCCCCAAAAACATATATAAAAATTTATTTTCCCTCAGTTTAGGCCGATACGTATTCTTCTACCTATTTTTGGTAAAAAAAAATCGCAATAAGCGTTTATCGATTGGTTTGCGCCAAATTTATAGCGTTTACAAAATAGGGGGATAGTTTTATTTTTTTTTAATTTTTTTTACTACTAATGGCGGCGATCAGCGATTTTTTTCGTGACAGCGACATTATGGCGGACACTTCGGACAATTTTGACACATTTTTGGGACCATTGTCTTTTTCACAGCAAAAAATGCATTTAAATTGCATTGTTTATTGTAAAAATGACAGTTGCAGTTTGGGAGTTAACCACAGGGGGCGCTGTAGGAGTTAGGGTTCACCTAGTGTGTGTTTACAACTGTAGGGGGGTGTGGCTGTAGGACTGACGTCATCGATCGAGTCTCCCTATAAAAGGGATCACTCGATCGATGCAGCTGCCATAGTGAAGCACGGGGAAGCCGTGTTTACATACGGCTCTCCCCGTTCTTCAGCTCCGGGGAGCGATCGCGAGGGGGCGGCTAGAAACGAATAGCCGCGCCCTCGCCCCGGATCGCTCCCCGCTGGTTACCGACTGCCGCATGTACCGGGGGGGGGGGGGGCCCGATCGGACCCCCGACCCGCGGAAAGGCAGGGACGTACATGTACGCCCATATGCCTGTACGTACCATTCTGTGGACGTACATGTACATGCGGCGGGCGTTAACCAGTTACTGTAAAAAATAAAATTAAAATGTTGTACTCACTTCTATCTGGCTGTTCCTGTCCTAAGACCCCATTGCCTCCTGGGAAATGATGGGCATTATTGTGCCTAAAAATCGCCCAGCATGCACCTCTCCCTGAAAACCAGGAAAAAAAAGGAACTGGGCCTCACATGCCCACACATATGATGGATACGCCCACACATATGATGGATACGCCCACACAAATGATGGATACGCCCACACATATGATGGATACGCCCACACATATGATGGATACGCCCACACATATGATGGATACGCCCACACATATGATGGATACGCCCACACATATGATGGATACGCCCACACATATGATGGATACACCCACACATATGATGGATACACCCACACATATGATGGATACGCCCACACATATGATGGATACGCCCACACATATGATGGATACGGCCACACATATGATGGATACGCCCACACATATGATGGATACGGCCACACATATGATGGATACGCCCACACATATGATGGATACGGCCACACATATGATGGATACGCCCACACATATGATGGATACGGCCACACATATGATGGATACGCCCACACATATGATGGATACGGCCACAACATGAGCTGGAGGATAGAAGGCAAGTGTTTGCAATGATTTCCGGAACGATTGGGGAGCTACTAATATGTTTTATGGACTATTTACTGTGATTAATTTTAGCTTGCAAAAAAAAAAAAATGATGCCCCGGAACCCCACTTTAAAGTGTTTGTAAACCTTTGTATTTATTTAATAAAAATAACAAACTTGCCGATACTTATCTGCTCTGTGCAATCATTTTGCACAGAGCAGCATCGATCCTCCTCTTCTGGGCTTTTGGCCCCTCCTCTTCAACGGGTGTCCCCATGGTAGGGTGACCAGACATCCCCGGTTTCCGGGGACAGTCCCCGGATTGAGGACAGCCTCAGGCTCTAATCACGTGCTTAAAAAAAACAAAAAAAAATTAAATCCATGCGTCCGGTGCCCTGCATGTAGGACCGGGCGTATGGTTTAGGGGGGCAGTGCCCCTGTGCCCCGGTATGAGCTGCCCCCACTGTCCTGTTTATTTCCTGGGTTTCCTGAAGGCTCTGTTGACATATTCCCAGCCACAGTGGTGCCCCTGGGTAGGCAACGTCATTAGTGCCTTCAGAGAAATCTCTGACCTAATCTGCAGGATCTTATGAGATCTTGCAAGATCTCGCAGTATAGTTTTATTGCCCATGTGCAAGATGGAACACATAACATCATGCGACTCATCTTGCGCATGCGCTGTACAACCTTACACTCATCTGTTTAAAAAAAAAAAAAAGCATTCTCCCGAAATCTCGGGATGTCCATTTTAGGGAACCCCGTGTTCCTTCCCCTCTTTGGGATTTTGGCCCCCCAATGAAGAACGCACTATCAGGTAGGGCAGGTTACTGTAGGCAGGGCCGCCATCTGGAATTATGGGGCCCCTTACACAGCTTCAGGCCTGGGCCCCCTGGAGCACCGAAAACCAGGGGGGGTGCTGCCACCTGAAATTGAGAAGGGGGTTGCCATCCCTGGGGACCTCTGGGCCCTTTAATAAAAAGAAAAAAAGAAACCTCTGGGCCCTTTAATAAAAAATAATTAAAAA